>NW_021833588.1:0-76462 GCF_006345805.1 Octopus sinensis | reverse complement strand
CAAAATGTATTTCTACAGCGAAATAAGTCAATGGATCATTTCATAACTTTTTTCAATTCAACTGATCAAATCAATTGTTTCTTTATACAACAAGCATTCGAGCACCCAATCTCGAAAAACGTGACTTTCCAAACGCCGAGACAATAAAATCAAGGACTAATCCACCTGTCCATATGCTGAAGAGTGAAGACGATTGTCACGTGCTTGAAATGAAGGAATTTGCAGGTGTTTTGAAGAATTTGAGACTAAAAATTGGGTACACTCAGGCTGATTTGGGGTACGAATTAGAAAGGGAGCATGGATGTGTGATTTCCCAGACAACCATATGTAGATTTGAACTACTGCAGCTGTCTTTTAAGAATATGTGCAGATTGAGACCTCTTTTGAATATTTGGGTCAGAAAATATATCGAACATTATTTTTATTTTGAAAGAATGGATAAAATAAAAAGGATTTCTAAAAAAAGGAAAAAGCGGACTTGTTTTCGAGAGTCCACCAAGAAGTGTCTTGAAAATCATTTTTGTATTGATCAGAAACCAAGTTTGGGGAGAATTTCAGAAATAGCGAGTTGTCTTTGTATTGATAAAGAAGCTGTTCGAGTGTGGTTTTGCAATCGTCGACAAAAAAATAAACGGGAGAGTAATAAATTTTAAATAGGCCATGTCTTAGTTTTATTTAATTTTAATTTTGTTTGTATTTTTTATTAATAAAATTTTTAAATTATATTATTCTAACCTCCTGGTTGACTTGTTTCGTCAAATCTAAACCGTCTGTTAATACTTACTAATATATATGATTGTAAGTAATTTAGACTTATATACTTCACATACACTCCTAATAAGTCCCTCTTTACTAAAAGACAGTCCCCTCATTCCCAGATATGCCCAATAAAGGTACCAGTCTAATTAACCCTACAATCAAACCATTTTATATACTTTACTAAGACAGGAATAAAATTTATTAAGACTTAAAAACACGTTCTAATACTCCCAAACATCTAAAACTAACAAACCACGTGAATGCCTAATGTCCCACTGTTCTACACGAGAGTAAAGCACATTTATCCCAACAAGACATCCCAGGTCACGCAAACACACCTCCCCCGACTTGCTAATTCTCTCCAAATCACCTTCCTTCAATTACAATCAATATTTATACCAATGTATAAAAAATCGATTCAAAAAACAATTCCAAATATTCTTCAAATTTTTTCCCGCCAATTCCCCTCGCAATTCCAGGCAACTTAAATAGCCAATCAGCACCAACCAAGTCACACAATGTCTTTAAGAAATCACAGTGCCTGGTATATTCCCGATAGGAGGATGCCACAGCGAGGGATGTGAGTAAATCGTGACAGTCCTCTCCACATATACTCCTCACCTCCCCCTCCTCACATTTCAACAACTCAGCCAACAGATAGAGACATCTATGCCATCAAACTGACCCCCAACCCTTCAGCCTCCTCCCACTCCTCTGCCTTCTTGTATAATATTGAAGGACATGAACATCCACAAGTGTTTCTGGAGAACTTTGGAGCCAGTGACCCACATGAGTACATCTGCTGATTACTGTGCAGTTCCACGTCGTTGTCATGCACTGTCTTGGCCACTGAGAAAGTAGCCCGTCCTTTCTCGACGTTTTTAAAGCGCAACGGGACTACAGGCTGCTTCTTGATTGCGTCGAATGCGTTCGTAATCACCCGCAATGCCCGTTTAATGAAATCCCCTGAGAACATACATGTTATATATATAACTGTAGGCCACACACACATTAGCAATGGCCACTGCAGCCCCTGAACGGACGTAGGATATGGAATCTCGGAGATTTACCAGATAAAGTGGCCACAGCTGTTCAATGAATGTTCTAGAATGAATAATCAGGAATAATCACCTTCCCTCAGATGGATAGTTCAGTATAAATCTACTGCTGGAGAGACAGGCAGCTGAATAATAAATATATATTACTAACCATGTCGAACAGGCCAACTGTCATCTCCAAATAAAGTCAAAAACATGTCAAAAAATGAATTAACATGAGGTTCCATGACTTGGTGGTCAATCTATCAATTTTTGTCACATTTTGTGACCTTCAAGACCAACTCATTCACAGCCAAACATGCCGATTCTCTCACAGCGTGATTCTCCGCCTGACATTCCTCCAAATAATAAATAACCTGCAAAATATAACCAACCAACCACCGTCTCCTTCATGTTCTGCTCAATCAGGGACCTTCCCTCATTCCCAGTGATCTCTGGCCACGCCCTCTGAGCCAACAACCTGACTCCCTCTCCCAAATAGTGCCTATTAAGACACAAAGGTGGCAATAAAATCGATAAATATTTATTTTTCATTGATGAATCAAGGCGGGAAATGGCTTTGAAGAATTGCCAGGTGGCTTCCAAAGCCGCCCGTCTGACCTGGATTTGTAAGGAGAGTGTCATTTACTTGGCTCCAATTATCAGACAGGCCACTTTTGAGTTGCTTTGCTTTGATCTCGGACATCAAAAAACTAATCTTTTCATCCAACGACTCAAAAATCAGTCCAAAAATCCGAAATATTTTTTCCTTTACAAAACGATTATCCGTAGCAAATGCACAGTCAACCGTAGCATTCATTTCATTGTCAAAAATAGAGACGTGTCGATTAGAATCCAACACAAGGAAGAGAGCCCTGATATGTCATGGACTAATTACCCCAGCCAAGTGTCGAGATGTCTCCAGCCAGAGGACTCAGTCACAATCTGACCTGCCGAGACCCCACACTACACGAATGGATGACCACTGACCCACCTGAGACACACAAACTGCCCTATTTGGGCCAATTTCTTTCTTTAATGGCACTGTGACTGATATTTGTGCAGATTTGACTGCATTCGACTTGATTCCATCAATCAACATTCTTCTAACAACAAACCCAATGCTTTCCTCGTTATTCTGGTAAAGAACACCCAAGACTGAGCCTATTTTGGCGGGAATAAAAATATAGGTTAACCACACTCTTCTCTAACCCTCACTTCCTGGTCTTCCATGTGGAGAAGGAGGATATTGGTGACATTTATGGCATGTTTGGTGTCTAATTGGGAGTGGAGTAGTTCTTTGAGGAATATGAGTGAGCCGAATGTGATATTCCAGGGGTGGTTTGTGTCCTCTAATGTCTCCAACAGTTTGGGGATCCATTCTTTGCTCGTTGATTGGTTTAAATTCTCAGATAATTTTATAAGGCCTTTGTCTCGCTGTAACTTTTGATTACTGCACAGCATATTCCTGTATATTTCATCCACATCCATTTTACTAACAAGAATAATTAATTTTAAATTAATTACTAAAAATTAAATAGTATATTTTGTAATAAAATATATAGTAACATGGACAGACTGTACGACGTGGTCTCCAAATGTCAAGCCAATACGAAATGTATAAGAAATATATGTATCCTCGCCCACGTAGACCACGGTACTACCCTTTATATATATTAAAGGCAAGACTACACTTGTTGACTCTCTCTGTGCATCTAATGGAATAATCTCCAACAATATTGCAGGGGAGGTTACCCAATCTGTTATCATTCTAAGCTTCGTTACATGGACAGCAGGGATGACGAACAAGAGAGGGGCATCACTATGAAGTCCAGTGCCATCTCTCTCTTATACAACCACAGTAATTAATTAATTAGTCTTAATTAATTAACTAATTAATTATATAGCAGATTCACTTTATCTTATCAACCTGGTGGACACACCTGGACATATCGATTTTTCATTTGAAGTAGCGGCGGGAATACGGGTGTGTGATGGCGCCATAATCCTCATTGATGTGGTGGAGGGAGTCTGTTCACAGGTAGGGGAGGTCTCTCAGTCTAGACGTACTCAGTCATACGACTAGCCTTGACTGAGGGACTCAAAATAGTCATTTTTCTTAACAAAATGGACAAACTGTACACCCATCTCAATCTAACTGTACAACAATCATTTATACATTTGAAAAAAATAGTCGAACAAGTAATTTAATTATATAATTTATTACTTTAGGTAAATTCAATCATCGCCCAGTACTTTATATCTGAGCAATTCCAACATGATCAAAGTACTTCAAAGAATGCCGCCGATTATGTTTCGCCTGAAGCGGGGAATGTGATCTTCGGCAGCTCGACGGACGGTTGGGCCTTTACGTAATACATATATATAATCCAAGTATTCCCCAATTCGCTGAAATGTTTTCCAAAAAGATAAAAGACCGAACCGCCTTTGATGTTGCCGCCCATATGTGGGGAAATTATTTTTGGAGTTCAAAAACATCAAAATTCGAGGAATGTACAGGAAGCCACAAACTGACAATTTTTGAGAGTTTTGTTCTCAGTAATATTTGGACGGTTTATGAAGCTGCACATAATAAGTATTGCCACGTGAGTTACTTTCAAAGGGATTCTGAACGGTTCAGTCGAATTGCAAGAAGAGTGGTAATGTCTGATAAAGTTAACTTTGTGGGGACCTTTGACGTGTCTCTACTAATGTCGAATTGGCTGCCTCTTTATAAATCTGTGTTCGGTTCTTTGTGGTTTGGGTGTTTTAGATGTTGTTGTTGAGTTTTTGCCTTCGCCCTTGGATTTGGACTGTCGTAGGGTTAGTAGGCTATTGGGAGGAAGAGAGGTGTCTGGTGATGTGATGGATGGTGTATTGTTTTATTCAATGTGTAGAATTGACTAATATTACTCCTAATGGGAATAGTTTGGTTGCTTTTATGAGCAAACTAGTTTTCGTCCCACTAAACGAACTCCCACGAAAATATCAAATGTATTATAATAATTAATTAGTAATAAATTAGCAATAATGTTAAATTATATATATTAAATTAATTAACATTGTAGATTGGTTAACCAAACGGAATCAAATATTGTTGAGTTTTGTATTGGTTTTACGCGGTCATTTTGTGGGACAATTCGAAAGGGGGACTCTCTGTTTATTTTGGGACCAAAACATGACAGTCGACTGGTTATCACACAAGTGGGACTTGTAAATTAGATTGAGGACTCGTCCACACTCCCTGTCTCATATAAGCATGGAAAGAAGATTAAAATAGAGAATTTGTTTATTTTTATGGGCCGTGAACTGATTCCTGTCGACATGGTCAGTCCGGGGAATATTTTTGGGTTCTCATGGAGTGAGTCATGTCGATTTATGAAGACGGCGACATTGTCAGACAGGGCAGATCTCCCCCCTTTGACTCCCCTCTACTACGAGACAACTCCCATTCTGGCAGTCTCGGTGGAGCCTGAGAATATTGGTGGTCCCATTGCCCTCATTGTAGACGATATGAGTGCTCTGAAGGAGGGGCTCGAGTTGCTGTATTTGTCAGACCCCTGTGTGGAGACACACGTGACTAATTTGGGGGAACAGGTCATCAGAGTGGCTGGGCAGTTGCATCTGGACAAGTGCATTGAGGATCTGAGGACTCGGTTGATTCAATGACCCACCAGAATTAGATTTGCACGTGTTCCACTTTCGATTTCCCGCCCAATTGTACAATTCAGAGAAAGCTTGGTGTGTGGTGACCTGACTGTGTGTGTCCATTCAAATTCACTAAAGTGTGAGATTGGGTGAGATTATGATTATTGGATTCAAGTGTGGAACAACTGCCCATTCAGGTTGTCCGAGTGTTGACTGACTACTCCATTGGTGTCGATTTATTGAGGAAGGAGTGTGAAATGATTGATTCTGATAAGGTAATCGGTAACATCAAAGCAGATTTGTGCTGTTTATTCGACAAATATTCTCATAAATGGTATGGATGGGGTGAATCAGTCGACTCTGTCTTCAATTGTATGTCAGAATGTTGTATTTGGTAGATTAATGGTTTCAAGTTAGCAATGGAGGCAGGCCCCCTGTGTGAGGAACCCCTTCATGGATTATGCTGCACAATTCGACAGTTAGGACACTCACATCACTCAGGACAGGTCAGTTGTGATGTGAGGAATGCCATTTGGGGTGTATTGGTGTCATCATGTGGAGTACGGTTAGTGCAGCCTGTGTTGTTGGGGAGTATCCGAGTGCCGGGTGGGCTGATTGGTTAGTTATGGAGAGTAATGGTCAGGGAAAGTGAAAGGGGTTATTGGGAGGAGAGGAGGAAGGGTGGTCAGTGAGGACTTGTATGATCTGAGTGTGTTTATGTGTGATTGGTATATTCCGATGGTCAATTCATTCGGGATTGAGGAGGAGATGAGAAGTAGGACGAGGGGGATGTGTAGTTGTCAGTTCAAGTTCTCACATTGGGAGGTAGTGGGGGAGGAGTGTGGAGATGATCAACTGGGTGACAAGCTTGTGAAGGAAGTTCGGCTGAGGAAGGGATTGGTTACTCAGGAACAGATTGTCGGGGATCCTAATAAGCAGAGGACGTTGGCTCGGAAAAAATAATTCACTATTTTATATTTCTCAGTAAAATTAGACATAAGTGTGCTAATTATGAATAATGGTATAAATATAGCATTTTGCGCAGTTAAATCAAAATGATTGTCTTTCTCATTTTTGCTGGTTTAATATTCGCCCAAAATGAAGCATTATTTGATAAAATATTTTCAAGGGTCGATGATTTTATTGTATTTATATTAATTTCTAACATTTAGAATACATCCGCAGGCTTGATCGTGAGAAAAATTAACAAAAAGTCAAGTTGAGATTTTATTTATAAATTATAGTTACATTTCCATCACATATAATTTACGGGTTTGGAGTGATCCTTCTTATGGCTCGATTAATACATTAATAATTAAATTAAATTGTATTTAACTAACAGATAATACACGGAAATGTTAACTAAATTATGACCTGAATTCATAAATAAGCAGAGCTAGGAATGTAGTTTTCCTTGAATTTTATAGCGCACAGCGAAACGTTGATTTCTTCTACAGTGCTGGTAGATTTCTTCTACAGTGCGGTTTTGCAGTTACAGTGCGACCTCGAATTGGGGAAAACCAAGTAGCGGGGAAACCCTCTTTTTTGGGGAAAACTTTGCTTTTGGGGAAATATTTTTGCCATCCCTATAAAATACGGTGATTTTTAATTAAATAAACCCCCTACCGGGGAAAAATTTTATATTATCATAAACGATTCATTAATATATTTGTATAATTTTTGATTTATTATTATTTATTTATTGTAACCTGTTTTTCCAAATTTGTAGCGGAAATTTTAAAAATTTAAATTTTTGCTTGTGAATAAAAAACCGGTTTTAACAAAAAGAGTTAACGAAATCAACAGTTAATATGTTGTGTGGTATCCTCGATTAATAAATAGCTCGTATGACCTTTTAGGCATACTATCAATTAACTTCTGAATACTTTCAGACGGCAATTCGTTCCAAATTTTTGTTAATTTGACTTCCAGATCCAGTTTATTTTTTGCAGGATCTAAAGAATACTTCTGCTTCATCATGCTCCAAACATGTTCCATTGGGTTCATGTCTGGAGATTGCGGAGCCCTATCAAGAATTGGAACTTTATTTTCTTCAAAAAACTTGGTTGTCAATGCAGATTGATGACAGGGAGCCAAATCTTGTTGGAAAGTGAACTGATTTAGTCCCATTTTTCGCGCCGAAACGAACAAATTATTCGTTATAACATTTATATATTTAGCGGAATTGAGGGTTCCATTAACAAAAACTAAATTGTCCACTCCTTGATAGGAGATACAGCCCCAAACCATAACACTGCCTCCACCAAATTTTACTGTCGGCGTAATATGGCTCAATTCATAACGTGAACTTTTTTTTCGATAACTGTATTGCCTTTTTTAGTAGGAAAAATCTGAAAAGATGCTTCATCAGTAAAAATAATAGTTTTCCATGCGTCATTGTTCATCCGAATAAAAATTTTTGACAATTCATATCTTTTTATTATGTTTTTCTTCGAAAGCAACGGTTTACGTTGACATACTCTTCCGGAGAGAAAATTAGAATTTAAATAAGTTCCAATTGTCTTTCTACAGACACTCTTACCAGTTAAATGGTTTATTTCATTCCTCAACGTGTTAGAAGATTTTTTTGGATCTCACTCAAAAAGATGCAATAAAATTTCAAGGTCTGTTTTTTGAAGCTTTTTAGGACGTCCAGAACCAGGAATCCTATCAATAGTTCCATATTTTTTGAATTTTCGAAGAAAATCTCTGATTGTCGATTTTGGAGTATTTAGATGATCTGCGATATCTTTTATCGTCCAATTTAACTCATAAAGAGCAAGAATCTTCCCTTTAATTATTTTATTTAACATTTGCTTATAAAACTAAAAATTCAACTACTAAAATATCACTCAATAATCCAAACCGGTTTTTTATTCACACGCTAAAATTTAAATCTTCATAATTTTAACCGATTAATGGAATTTTTTATAAATAAAAAAAATTATAAATCTAATCAACTACAAAGAGTTCAATTCAGTTAAAAAAATGAATGCTATCCGCCAAAAAAAGTTAGTAACTGCAAAACCGGTTTTTTTCTACCAGCACTGTATACATCTAACAAACTGCGAGGTCTTTTTAGCAACATTTGGCATATTCCTGAACACAATAAGATAAATCTTGTTGTCCGTAGCACTTGACAGCATTAAAGATTCTTTCAATGACTATCTGTCGGAGTCAATGTGGATTTAGTCCTGGGAGATCAACTGTAGATGTAGTATAGGGGCATGTCTGTGCCATGTGTCACAAATTTGAAATGGCGATCTCAATATTGAACATTCATATGAGCAGGGTATTTAACACGATCCGCAAAGAAATGTCTTTAAGACTATTCTTGATGATTTCTCGATCAGAATGGTTTGGTAACTGGTAGAGTTGCCAGTTAAGATTGGATTCATATATTCAAGGTCTTTTAAAACAAATATTGGAACCCCCTAAAGTGATTCGATGTCGTCTGTTTTATCTATCTTGAAACCGTATTAAGAAATCTGAGAAAACTAGTGAATACTGAATCAATAACTAAAGTGATAAATGCCTACAGTCTCGGTCGATCCTGAGAACATTGGTGGTCCCACTGTCCTCATTGTAGACGATATGAGACTGATGGCTACATCACTTTTCTAAGATAAATATGCCACTAGTCACTTTCCTCTGCAAAAGACAAGCCACCATAAACGCCTTGTCTTGTTCCTCTCAGTCAGTACAAAACCAGTACATTCAACAGTCGGGGACAACACACGCGTATTCCGTGGAGAGTGACATAAACATACTGCCAGTCCTCTAATAACAGAATTCTCATTTTGGATGCATTCACGACGTGTTCGACCAAGCCTACCAATCAGGCCAAATGAGACCAGAACAGTCCCTTCCTTGTTTGGCCAACAAGAGGACTGACTGTCCTCCACCACACACAGTACTCGCCGCACAATCTCCCGGGAGAGACCCCCCCAGCGACCTCGTCCGACTTTTCTGGCCTCCTCCTGACAGGCCAGCACACGTTTTCCGACTGTCGGTCTTTCGTCTCACGGTGAGCAGGCGGTCCTGGGAGTTGGTACCTCTGGGTAACTCTCAGGGTTATTTTCAACGACGACATATAGTGTAAAGACTGCAATTTTTTATAAAGAAATTATACACCTTATCGACCCCAGGTGTCTTCCAGTCAGAGAGACGGATTACTCCTTCATCGAACTTCTTACGGATGTCAGAGACACCACAAGACTCGGTCATCAAGGGAGTAAAAAGAGGATACTTGTTGTGTATTTTAGAAAAAATATAATTAATAATTGTTTAATACGGATTTGTTCGATAATTAATATATACTGGGAAAACAAACAAAAACCTATAACCATGAACAAGTTACAGTGAACAAAAATAAAAACTGAACATGCTTTTTCTTATAAATTTACAATTGGACAATATTTCAAAAAAATAAAGATTTTGATTTAGCACGCCTGTCGTTGTGGTGTCTTTGTCTTTTTCATTGTAATTCTGTTTCATTGTAATTTCCTTTTTTCTATTGTATTCATCCTTCGTATCTTTGTTCACTTTTTCTCATCTTTCCATCTCTTTATTACCTCTTACTCTCACTCTTAGCCCCATTTCTATCTTTCCTATCCTCTCTTACTCTTTTTCTTTTTTCATTTCATTTCTTTTCACTCATTCTGTTTTTTTTCTTATATCCATGACACCCAAAACTTCACAACCACCCAGTTGTTTCCTTCGTGAACCTACACTTTGCAGGCATTGCCTGTCTTCAGCCCCCAGAAAGAACGCACTTCGCTGCTCCTCTTGCGATGAGTATTTCCACCTGTATTGCCTAAATATCCGTAAACGCGAGGCTATGGCACTAAAATGCTGGCTATGCCCCTCTTGCCTACCTCAGCCTCGCAGAAATCCAAAAATTCCCACCCGGAAACCCCCTGCGGACGCTATTTGCCTGGACGAATTCTCCGCAGAAGATGTCCTCCTCGCAATTTCCTCGCCCCGCCGCAGCCGCTTTGTGCTCGGAAAAATCCCTAAGGCCGCCCGGCCGCTGGCATCCGAATCTTTGGCCTCTCTAATAAATGACATCCTTCTCTCTTCATCCAAATCCGCTTGGGTCAGAATCTTCCTATTTCCTCTTCTTGCACTAGGTCTCAGTTACGACCACGAGAAATCAGATCGCTCTCTCGCCACATCCGTCAAAAACAACATCTCGGACTTTATGGAACAATCAGCTAAGGACGAGTTTCTAAGCTCGATCCTTGCCAGCCATGTCGAAGCCGCAAAGCGCTTCAATCCCGACGATAGTACAAACGCCGGTACTTTAGGCTTTGACACCGCCTCTCTTGGGCCTCGTATCTTGTCCAAATTGATCGAGGGCGACACCAGAGCTGCTATGAGAGTTCTGGCTTCCAATGGCGGAGTACTCTCATCGACCAAAAACGTTATCAACACTTTGAAGTGCAAACACCCCCCCGCCCCTGTAGACCTCAGGCCTTTTCCATCCGTCGATTCCTCGCCCTCCCCCCCGAAACTCACCAACAATGCGATCTCCCGCGCTCTCAAATCTTTTTCACCTAGCAGCAGTGCAGGCATCGAGGGGCTCCGCCCCAGTCACCTTCGCAACCTCATCTCTCCCTTGATCGGCCCAACAGGCTCGCTGCTCCTTACCTCGATATTTCAAATATATCTCAAATTTATTTTTAACATAGATTAAAGTATTTTACATTTTTTTAGTTTTTTAGTAAATATATACAGTCCGACCTCGATTTGGAACAGACCTCGGGGCTGGAACACCTCAGTTTTTGGAACAACCTCAGTTTTTGGAACACTTTGTAGGATCTCTGCCTAGAATAAATAATTCTGTTTTAAATGAAAACCTCGATTTGGAACAAACACATTTGGAACATATTTTTAAAACATTGGATAGTAAAGTTCTCGACGTTTTTCAACAATTACGGCTCCAAAATATTCAAAAAAATTGGTAATTTTACTTTTTCTTACATTGTTTTAAGGTTTGAAAATTGCGGGTAAATTGAACATTACAAGCTTTAAAGCATCGAATGGTTGGTTAATGAATTTAAAAAAAAGACATGAACTCAAATTCAAAATCCTTAGCGGCGAAAAAAACTCATGTAATCGTGATGGAATTCAATCATTTTTAAAAGTTTTCCATGAAAAAATTGATCAATTTGGAAAAAATAATATCTTTAACATTGATGAAACTTGTCTTTTTATAAAAAAGACCCCAAAAAATCATTCGTACAAAACATAAAAAAGCGTCAGGGTCAAAAATAAATAAGAAAAAAATTTATTTGCTCTTTTGCTGCAGTTATTCAGGCCAAAAATTTGATCCTTTAATAATCGGGAAATTTAAAAATCCCAGATGTTTCAGAAATTTTAACCCTGAGGATTATGGTGCTATGTACTCATCTTCCAAAAATGCCTGGATGACAAGAGATATTTTTATTCAATGGTTATTCTTAGTGAATGAACGAATGAAAATGGAAAAAAAAATTTAATAATTCTTGATAACGCTTCGTGTCATGAAAATAAATCGCTCTCAAATATCGAATTGCTGTTTTTACCCAAAAATACAACTCCAATTCTTCAACCATTGGATAATGGGATAATCAAAGCTTTTAAAGATAAGGCGTTAATTGAATTTATTTGTTGTATAGATGAAGAAGATTTTTACTGCGACTTACTTAAAAAAATTAATTTACGCCAATCATTGATAATAGTATCGAAATCGTGGCAATACTTTCGGCAATGAAATATTTGTTGTTTCTGATAATCTGACGGATGATGTTATAAAACAAGTTGTAGACAAAGTGTTGGAAAATACGGAAAGCAGCGATAATGAAGAAATTTTTTACAGTGGTATGCAAAATAAACAGACTACGGTCAAAGAAGTAGTAGCAAAAGTGAATGAATTGGAAAAATCAGTTCTAGACATAGCTCCAATTTTTTTAAATGATTTTTACTGTTTCAGACAAAATTTGTTTAGTAGTTTGAAGAAAAATTATGGTTATGAAAAAGGATCGATGACTATTTTTCAATAAATAATAATATTTAAGACTTTTTTGCATTAATTAACTTAGTGTTCCAATTCAAGGTTCCAATTCAAGGTCGGACTGTATAAATAAAATAATATTAATGTTTGGAAAACCATTAATTCTTCATACGGACAATGGGAAGGAATTTGTCAACGAAAGGATTTCCCGATTGTGCGATGAGTACAAGATAAAGCACGTGAAAGGTCGTGCAAGGTGCCCTTGGGTGCAGGGGCAGGTGGAAAGACTAAACCAATCTCTGAAATATATGTTGTCCTCCACCTTTTTGTCTGAAAACCTCGATTATAAATGGATTTCGATTATAGACCGGATAACCAGTTCATATAACTCAACGGTGCATTCCACTACGTCGTTTGCACCGTTCAGAATTATGTTTGGAGAAAATGCCGATCAGTCTGCAAACATACACTATAGCGAAGAAGAACTTAATCTCCTATTCGCCTATGAAAAAGAATCTCCTATTCGCCTAAATTCCTATGAAAAAAATGACGTAAAGAATTATATGGCTTGGAAATGGTTTACCGTCAGTAGTACAAGGACAAAGGCTGTCCAGTACTCGGATGCGGCGGAAAAAAAAATGCTAAAAAAAACATGTGGAAGAATGACACCTCTGTTTTTAAAATTGGGGAAAAAGTTGTTAGAAGAATTAAAACAGACAAAAATAAAGGGACGCGGAAGTGGTCTCTAAATGAGCACCATGATACAAGAATATACTATGTAAAAGGATTTTCACCCACTGGTATGGTGATACTGGAGTCCAAAGATGGCAGAGAAATACAAGAAGATAGCAGAGACCTGGCAAGTTTAGAAACTAATTAACACTTTTTCTTTAAATAAATTTTTCTTAATATCTTGGCTTTCTCATCTTTGAGTTGTCAGTCATTTAGTTTCCCCCCATTGTGACCTGGAGTCTCAAATATCAGAAAAGATGGTCTCTAATCACTAAATATGTTGGGGATTTCTAAGGAGACTAGAAGACTTGCTTACAAAATGACACATTATAGTGAAGGTTTTTAGTAACAGAAAAGCATACTTTTTTGATTGGAAAATGTATCAAAACATTTCTTTGAAATGTATTCTATTAAAAAGTATAACGATTCTTATTATATAATACTTAATTCAGTAATTATTTGTCATTCTTTAAGCAAGTCTATGAGATATATACATTTTGTTGTTTGAAGTATTTAAGAGTAGCTCAAACGAAACGACACGCTTGTTTTTTTGTCCAAAGGGCAGAAATTAGAGTTTATTAGGTTTGAAAACTTAATGACTCGTATTTAAATTTGTCGCTCGCTGCCGTTAACACTGTTTGCAGGATTAATGAAAGGAGAAGGAAACCTGTTGTTTGTATTAACACCGGAGCGATAAAACCCGTGGATGATCTTAAATACCTCGGAATAGTTGTGGATGCAACTGGTTCATTCAAGATGTATATAAGGAAGAGAAAGAACAAGGCTACCCAAATGTTGAAAGCTCTGATGCGATTCCAGCTGAAACCGGAAACGTTCTTATACGTATACTCTGCGTGTATAGAACCCTTCCTGATCTATGGATCTCAAGGATGGTTCGGAAGCTGCGAAGGAAAGAAACATATTGATCTTTTGAGAAAAACGCGGAGATATGCCATTAAACTGGCACATGGCTTGGACTTAAAATCCAAACTAACCCCAGAGCTGGAGGGATCGGTACGATCCATTGAAAAACTGTTGCATCACTTAAATAAATAGTGGTGCAAGGGGTCGTTATTTTTATCGAAGGGACATCTGGTGTCCCATTAGAATTGACCCCAATCAGCAAACAAACTTGTTTCTTCCGTCTCCTTGGTTTCGTTTGGCTCTTCTCTTCTCTCCCCCTTTTAATCTAGTGACGAGTTTGTTACATAGAAAATAAACAATTCAATAGTCAATAGCCGTTAACTACCGGTGTTACGGCACTTGAGACAAAATCGATTTTGCGCGATCGTTCTCACCCTGGTATCGTTCACAACCGGTGACAATTATTCTTACTAATATTAGTCATCCAACATTATAGTTTTGGTACTTCTAATATTGTCAAATGTATAAAAAGATCTTCTGGTTGTTTCTCACCGACCAAGTTTTCATTTACAAAATTGTTTCTTTTCCGTATAATGGTAGCTTACTCTGACAGACTTTTGGCTTAGTTATAATATAGTCGTTCTTAAAGCCAATGAGGGCGAGTTCTCGTAAACTGGGCAAACTTTTGGGCGGCTTGCCCGAATTTTTTCGGCCATTTGTGACAAGTGTAGATTATTTGGGGTGTATTTTATTCGGACTGTGAGATTATTTATTATAAAATAATTGCACTTACTTAAATATCAACTATTGATAATTTTTGATTATTTTATTAATTATAAATGATTACAGATGGATGCATTATGCAGTTTCTTCCATTTCCTACTTTGCAATAATTAAGGATTGATGCGGTCCAAAAAGTTACAAACCCATCAAGTTTAATCGGTCTGTGGGAACTTGAAAGTTTGCATTATGATAGATATCCCAATACGCACGTCGGTTGTTGTTCAGGACGACAAAACCAATATTGTTGTCCACGATAAGGTCCTGGGGTTAATTTATTCAAGGGGGTATCCACTTTAATGAATACCTTCAAGTTTTACACTAATTTAAATTAATCTTTTCTCTTTTTTATATTTCTTTCGTTTTAATTTATTCAAGGTGGCTTTATTATTAGAGTTTATAATTCTAATAAAAATTCATTTTAATTAGAAACTCTTTAGCAATGCGATTTATTCTAAAATGGTGGAACTAGCAATACTGGTGTTATAGTTCTGAATTTATAGCATGTTCTATTTAATGGTGACTGGTACTGCATTTGACTAATAAAACACTGCTAAAATTGAAATTTTCTGAATAAAATTAATCAAAAAACCGAATTGTTAGTATGTTTAAGAATATTAATGGAATTCACTGTAATTTGACATTAATTCGGTCATAGAATATCGACTTTATCTTAAATTTTGCGCAGGCGATTACTACATCGTGGTCAAAAAATTCCCAAATAACATCTAGATTCATGCGATTAGCCTTTTGCTGGAGACTCATCGACTATATCATACATATATCAAAAATACCTCTTTAAATATAATTCTGCTAAGTCGGCTGGTAAATTCAAAGGAAATTTGTTCGTTTTTTTCAGGTGGACAGTGCCCTTTGGCAAGTTGACATGCTTTCATATGGTCAAAAAAATAAAAGAGTGGGTTTTTAATGTATGCCGTTGTTTTTAACAGTCCGACTGACTTAGCTAAAAATAAAATATTATTTATACATGCTGTTAAATTTATTCGTATCACCAGTATGACTGCTCCATACATCCAACACTTTGCGTCGCATTTTATTTTAACATCAATGCTCGTTATGGATGATGATCCCCCACATTCTTGAAATGGTACTGGACCACAAATCACATTAGACAAAATAAAAATGAAAATTGTTATTAACATATATAATCACAAAGATGACCTAAATTATTGCAATGTTAATTTATTCGCACGAATTTTATTATTATCAAAAATATATAATTTTAATAAAAAATAAATTTAATAAAAAAATTTTAATGATGGAATCATTAATGTAACTACACTGGTCGCCAAATCTATTGACTATGAACGAACAAAAATTTTTATTTTAAAAAGGCTGTTAGTAGAGGGTATATTAAGACCTTCGGCATTCCTGCCTGTTCAGTCCCGCACACACGCTTGCCTCTCAGCCGCAAACTAAGACTTACCGCCTTACCTGCCACCTAGACATTATCTTCTCTAAGACCTCAGGGAGGCCTTTGAGGGACAATTTCTGGGTTTCTGAGAGCTCCCCACACCGAGTCGAAGGCCTTTTCAATGTCAAGACTAACTAACATACCACACTCTTCCTTCTGGAGGGCGCACTTCATCTCAGAGGACACCTTCCATAAGCAGTCTCCACACGAACGACCCTCCCTTCGGAGCATGATCCTTTCTAAAATTTCAAATACAGCGGGAAGCAAGGAAATAGGCATGTATCGCCCGTGGACATCATGAGGCATCCTGGGTTTTTCGATAAGGATTACCTCAGCCACTTTCCACCTAGAGGGAATCATCCCAAGTCGCAAGCTCCCGCTAAATAAGACTTGTAAGGCGGTGATCAACAACGGCGGGGCCTTCTTAAAGATGGCAATAGGGATCCGATCCAGACCCGCCGCAGTGTTCATACTTCGGGAGATCGCTGCCAGAATCTCCGCTTCGGAAATATCGCCTGCATCGTTCCTTGATATGCCTAGCTGGCAGCGCTTGTCCCACGACAATATCTGCTGGACAGTATCAAAGGACGATGTCTCCACGAACTGGGAGAATTGGCAACCTGAGAGAATTGAAATATTTTCGACCCACCTCAATATTTTCGACCCACCTCAATGACATCTCTGGAACTGACTCGACAACCTGAGAGAATTGGCAAAAATTAGAGACACCT
The DNA here is from genome assembly GCF_006345805.1 of Octopus sinensis. Classification (NCBI taxonomy): domain Eukaryota; kingdom Metazoa; phylum Mollusca; class Cephalopoda; order Octopoda; family Octopodidae; genus Octopus; species Octopus sinensis. The sequence continues at coordinate 59,479 of NW_021833588.1, read as the reverse complement.
GAAGAAGGTTGTGGGATAGTATTGTTGTTCACGCGGCACAAGGGAAGCTTAATTAGTTTTATGACTTCTCGGGAGTGCTTTTAATAATAATAAACGATATCTTAGAAATGTAAACGTCCTAGAAAATGTAAACAGCTTAGAAGAGATAAAAATAATTGCACGTGAAATTCATGAAGCCAATCATTGTGGACATAATGCTTCGGAAGCCTAAGATTTTTTATATTGAAGCGACAGATCATTCGCAAAGTTGTTAAAAAATGCAATATCTGCAAATTTTAAGTTTCCGTAAAACAGTATGATGATTCTTGATCTTAAACAGTATAAAATTAGTTTATTCTGTAGATTTAAAAATGAAAACAACAATTTTTCTTGGTTCATCTCTGTAATAGACGTATATTCAAAATATGCGTTTACAAGGAATCTTAAAAATAAAAGTGGCGACTATTCATTATATTCTTATGCATTTTGGTCTCTGCAAGTTTCTTCAATTATACAGCGGAATAGAATTTTGAACTTCAATACACTTCCGAAACTAACAATAAATGCTTTTAGTTCAACTAAAGATAAATTCGAATTCAAGTAAAATAAATTCTCTGTATTATAAGAGAACTAGCTCGGCAGCTCGCTTCGCTCACCGCGACCTAGCTCCTGCGGAGGGCCTGTTTCATCAAACAACTATAAGTTTATGTAGATGTATAAAACTACCTGGTTTAATGTAACCCTATTCTATCGCCTGTTGATAAACGATGTTTGTCGTTTGTCCTTCCTTGGCATATATGAATAAATTTTCTCTTCTGCCTACCCTCGAGCATCCCACATACAGCTGTCCATGTGAAAAGCACTCACTCTCTAAAAATAACCCAACTACCTTTAATGACTGTCCCTGGGCCTTGTTTATTGTCATTGCAAAACTCATCCTCAAAGGAAATTGCAGCCTTTTAAATCTAAATGGTAATTCATCAGAAATTATCGGAATTCGTGGAATATAAACATCCTCACCTCTATACTTACCTGTGAATATCGTCGCCTCTATTACGTTAGCCATCAAATTTTTGATAACTAACCTCGTTCCGTTGCATAATTTAGGTGGCGCAAGATTTTGTAATAAAACCACTGAAACGCCTATCTTTAACTTTAAAAGATGATTCGGCATTCCAGAGGGATCTAAGGAGTTTAAAAATTCAATCCGGTTGAATTTGTAGAAAATAACAAAAAAAATAAAAAAAAACAAATAAAAATAAATAATTTAAAAACAAAAGAAATGAAAAAACTTTAAAAATTTGTAAAAAAGTATAAACAAAAAAAATCTCTGCCGCCACGGCAACAACCTGTCTAATTTTTTTAACAGCCAGTTAAGATAATGCTTAAGAGCCTTTATAGTCCGGAGATTTAGCTTAGTGACCTTGATTAGACAAACCACTGGCGGAGATGGGGCAGCCGGAGATGCGGCAGGCAGAGTAGCAGCAGCCAAAAAAGCGACACACAAAAAAGATTTAATTACCTTAAGCTGACCGTTTTTTCTTCAGCTTCGTTTTTCCTCCTTCGGTTATCTATTTAAAAAATTATTTTTGAATAATAAAAAATATTAGGAAAAAAGAGGCATACAGAAAATAAATTCTATCTTTACGAAAAACTTCTTTTCTTAAGGTCGTCTTCCCTCCTTCAGTTATCTATTGAAAAAATTATTTTTGAATAATAAAAAAGTTTAGGAAAAGAGGCATACCGAAAATAAATTTTATCTTTACGAAAAACTTAACTAAATAGTTAATATTTTTACGCAAATTCTTCTGATTGCGCTGTCAATTGGTGGTAAATTGTGTTAATGATTTTGCTAATGTGGTTTCAACTATCAAAGTGTTTTTCAAAATCTGTTAATTGCACACTCTATTCAAGGTCGTGCAATCTGTAATTGCACATTCTGTCAAAGTCAAATATGATAATAGGTTTAATTTTGAATGGTATATGCATTTAATTTTAAAGAGAAAATCATAAGATGAATTGAATTTCTTTATCGCGAATAATTGGGAGTTCATCATTGTTAATATTCTCGCTGTCGTTTTCATCAAGGATATTCTTAATACGTGAGATTTTTAATGGACCTCATCATGAATGTCGAGGACATTAACGTTGTTCATTTTAATCAAATGCAGAAAATAATTTTTTGATTTTTTGGCGGAAAGGTTTTAAGGACCTCATCATGTAAGTCGAGGACATCGTAGTTGTTCATTTTAACCAAAATGCAGAAAAATTTTTTTTAATTTTTTTTGGGGGGAAGGTTTTAAGGACCTCATCATGTAAGTCGAGGACATCGTAGTTGTTCATTTTAACCAAAATGCAGAAAATTTTTTTTTAATTTTTTGGGGGGAAGGTTTTAAGGACCTCATCATGTAAGTCCAGGACATCGTAGTTGTTCATTTTAACCAAAATGCAGAAAATTTTTTTTTAATTTTTTTTGGGGGGAAGGTTTTAAGGACCTCATCATGTAAGTCGAGGACATCGTAGTTGTTCATTTTAACCAAAATGCAGAAATTTTTTTTTTTAATTTTTTTTGGGGGGAAGGTTTTAAGGACCTCATTATGTAAGTCGAGGACATCGTAGTTGTTTATTTTAACCAAAATGCAGAAATTTTTTTTTTAATTTTTTTTGGGGGGAAGGTTTTAAGGACCTCATCATGTAAGTCGAGGACATCGTAGTTGTTCATTTTAACCAAAATGCAGAAATTTTTTTTTAATTTTTTTTGGGGGGAAGGTTTTAAGGACCTCATCATGTAAGTCGAGGACATCGTAGTTGTTCATTTTAACCAAAATGCAGAAAATTTTTTTTTAATTTTTTTTGGGGGGAAGGTTTTAAGGACCTCATCATGTAAGTCGAGGACATCGTAGTTGTTCATTTTAACCAAAATGCAGAAAGAAAATTTTTTTTTGATTTTTTTGGGGGGGAAGGTTTTAAGGACCTCATTATGTAAGTCGAGGACATCGTAGTTGTTCATTTTAACCAAAATGCAGAAAATTTTTTTTTAATTTTTTTTGGGGGGGAAGGTTTTAAGGACCTCATCATGTAAGTCGAGGACATCGTAGTTGTTCATTTTAACCAAAATGCAGAAAATTTTTTTTTGATTTTTTTGGGGGGAAGGTTTTAAGGACCTCATCATGTAAGTCGAGGACATCGTAGTTGTTCATTTTAACCAAAATGCAGAAAATTTTTTTTTAATTTTTTTTGGGGGGAAGGTTTTAAGGACCTTATCATGTAAGTCGAGGACATCGTATTGCCAATTTGAAGTTGGTGTGCACACACAGACAGACAGACAGACAGACACACACCATACCATTTTATTATTAAGATAAACAGAAAGAAGGAAATGCATGTGTCAAAATATGAATCACCCATTGGAGATATAGTATTTATTTCATAATTACTTAAAAGATTTGCATTCACAAGAATTATGCGACAAATTGTCTAACAATTTTGTGAATGAGGAAAATAGTGATGGATCAGCAATGAAAGTACATGCCAACAAGTTAGATTACAGTTAGAAATAATAATTGTGCTGGATTTATTAATAAAATAAGTTAATTTGACATTGAGTGAATTAGATTGTTCGCGTCTAGCGCTCGTGACATATTACGACGAAAACATTCTCTGTCCTCGGTGTTACAGTCAAAACCTTTATACTTGCTGCAATGTGTCTACCAAAGAAGGGGAATTATTTTTGAAGTGTTGGGAGTGTGCTTGGTCGGGTGATGAGAGAGTGATGACTAATGCGATAATATAAGGAATCAAATGGAGGCAGAAGTGGTGTCTAGTCTGGGCTACACCTGTCCCATTTGTCGAGAGATGCCGGCTGATGAACTTAAATATGAAATATGTCTAACGGAGAAGGGACAGGACTATTTTTGCAATAATTATTCGACCTGAAAAGCAAAATGTGATCACAAGGAGAAAATTCAGGCAGTGGGTGGCTATGTGGTTTGCCCACGAATAGAGGGTTAGTGAATGTCATGATTGTAAGGCAGGAGGAGCAGGAAGAAGATACCGTTTATTGATTATTGGATTCAAGTGTGGAACAACTGCCCATTCAGGTTGTCTGAGTGTTGACTTACTACTCCATTGGTGTCGATTTATTGAGGAAGGAGTGTGAAATGATTGATTCTGATAAGGTAATCGGTAACATCAAAGCAGATTTGTGCTGTTTATTCGACAAATATTCTCATAAATGGTATGGATGGGGTGAATCAGTCGACTCTGTCTTCAATTGTATGTCAGAATGTTGTATTTGTTAGATTAATGGTTTTAAGTTAGCAATGGAGGCAGGCCCCCTGTGTGAGAAACCCCTTCATGGATTATGCTGCACAATTCGACAGTTAGGACACTCACATCACTCAGGACAGGTCAGTTGTGATGTGAGGAATGCCATTTGGGGTGTATTGGTGTCATCATGTGGAGTACGGTTAGTGCAGCCTGTGTTGTTGGGGAGTATCCGAGTGCCGGGTTGGCTGATTGGTAGTTATGGAGAGTAATGGTCAGGGAAAGTGAAAGGGGTTATTGGGAGGAGAGGAGGAAGGGTGGTCAGTGAGGACTTGTATGATCTGAGTGTGTTTATGTGTGATTGGTATATTCCGATGGTCAATTCATTCGGGATTGAGGAGGAGATGAGAAGTAGGACGAGGGGGATGTGTAGTTGTCAGTTCAAGTTCTCACATTGGGAGGTAGTGGGGAAGGAGTGTGGAGATGATCAACTGGGTTACAAACTTGTGAAGGAAGTTCGACTGAGGAAGGGATTGGTTACTCAGGAACAGATTGTCGGGGATCCTAATAAGCAGAGGACGTTGGTTCGGAAAAAATAATTCACTATTTTATATTTCTCAGTAAAATTAGACGTAAGTGTGCTAATTATGAATAATGGTATAAATATAGCATTTTGTGCAGTTAAATCAAAATGATTGTCTTTCTCATTTTTGTTGGTTTAATAATCGCCGAAAATAAAACATTAAATGATAATATATTTTCAAGTGTCGATAATTTTATTGTATTTATATTAATTTCTAACATTTAGGATAAATTCGACTACGTAATAGAGAAAGTAATTGACAAAAAGTCAAGTTGAGATTTTATTTATAAATTTTAGTAACTTTGCCAACACATATAATTTTCTGGTTTGGAGTCATCCTCCTTATGGCTCGATTAATAAACTAATAATTAAATTAAATTGTATTTAACTAACAGATAATACACGGAAATGTTAACTAAATTATGACCTGAATTCATAAATAATCAGGGCTAGGAATGTAGTTTTCTTTGAATTTTATAGCGCACAGCGAAACGTTGATTTCTTTTATACACCTAACAAACTGCGAGGTCTTCTTAGCAACATTTGGCATATTCCTGAACACAATAAGATAAATCTTGTTGTTCGTACCACTTGACAACATTAAAGATTCTTTCAATGACTATCTGTCGTTTAGTAAAAGTGGATTCAGTCCTGGGAAATCAATTGTAGATGTGTTATAGGGACATATCTGTGCCATGTGTCACAAATTTAAAATGGCGATCTTATATTGAAGGCTTACCGACACAAATAAACCTTCAGACAGATTACTTAAGCTATTTAATTTAGATTATCAGTCCCGATTATTGGAAATCTCTCTTCTCCTTTTAGGAGAAGAGTTTGCACCCAGTTCTTCCTCACTTTCCATCTTCCTATCAGATAAATTTTATAATTGTCTCATAGCTTTCACCGACGTGTCACGTCAGCATGCCACTTCTGCAAGCTAGTAAGCAACAGAGGTGTATTCTTCACCAGATACATTCACTCCATGTCAGTGTTCAACTACCATGCTTTCTAGAGTCCTTTTTAAAACAACAGACTAAATGAATGTAAGCTTTTTCAATTGATAATTTGTCCATATAGTTTTTGAAGTGTCTTGAAACAACGCCTTCCCACGTCAAGACAACCGGGATAATCTTTGCCTTTGTATCATAAAGAATCGAAAGTTGGTTTGCAAGCAGATCATATTTATGGAATTTCTCGATTTCGACTTGTTTGAGGCTGTTTTGTGAAGTGATTCCAACTTCGATTTAACTTTTGTTTCTGTCATAATTGACGTATCAACTCGGATTTAACATTCTGCGTCGATATTATAGACAGAATAGAATTTTTCTTTATTTCCCTTCCTCTTTTAATACCATAGAGTCGATACAAATGAAGATGAATTTCACTGTGTCTTACAGATAATCAATGTTTAACATTTGCCCGCACTGCGTGCCAAATCATCAATCGTTTTTCTTGCATTTTTTGCAGTGACTGCATAAAGATCCAATGGATGTGAAAAACAAATTCCTATCCTGCAAGAGAGTGTACAATTCTTCACTCCTTGAACCATTATTTTCTTCAAAAACCACTCTGAGGACGTAACTAGATCAACATTTTGTTCGTCCATGCATTTGAATAGCACCGAATGTAGCATTTTACAATTAATGTTCTGAATATTGAACATTATGTTTTGTTTAATAACACACAAATATTGACACAATTTTCTAAAATGTATTACATATAACATTATACTTTATATATAAAGCACTCACGATCGTCGGGAAGTGGACTGGCCTTTCCAGCGGTTCTCGACTGCCATTATACGAGGGAACAGTTTGGCGATTGTCGAGCTGGCCCTCCCATCGATTATTCTTTTAACACTTATTACATAAAATAGTTATGCTATTCAAAAAAGTCTATATTTCGAAATTAGCACACTCACAATAATTTGGATTTAAATCTGACCTATTTTCACTTATAAAAACAAGAAAAATTATCTATTATTTTAGACGTTTAAAAAATTGAACGTTAGTAAGAATTCTATATTAGTACAACTATTCCGACTACAACTAAAAGATGTCTTCGAGTCCCTCGATCTCTGGCCGGTTCTGTGGCATTCTTCTGATGTAGTCATCCCCAAGACGTAAAAACTATATATTAGACGTATAAGACAACTTGATACTGACGGACAGTACCATCACTCTTGAGTGTGCCCGACCATGGTACCTTCTTATGTCTTCACCCTGATATATATTTTTAAATAAATAATACATGACTTCAGGGTTTTGAGAAAAATAACGTGTTATAGCGAATGTAGCAAGACCAAAAGACGTAAACATAAGGACAGTAATGGGAATAAACTAAATTTTTATAATTAAAAAACCTCATAACGTCCTTTTAATGACTTTCGACCAAAAAAGGTCCTACCAGCCATTCGGTGTACTTCGTTCATTGTAACAAACAAGTAAACGTTAAATAAATTATTTTAATTTTTAAACTAAATTTTTTTAATATATACTAATCAGAATATATCAAAAAAACGTATTAGAGGAAATGAAATTCAAGTAATTAGTAAAATTCAGATTAAAACGAATCTTCCAATCCTTTAATATTGAGATAGTCTGTTGGTATTCGAGTCAAATAATCGTTTCCTAGTCTCACCAACTAAATATTCAAAATTATATCAAATATTAATAACCCGATATTGTTGAACAATTCCATCACTCTTCAAAATGCTAGACCAGGGGGCTTTCTTATGTCTATTGACTCTTAAAATATTAAAAAACAAATTTACAATGTTCCAGCATTGTCGAAAAATAGGCTACGGTCCTGTATTAGACACAGAAGCCCCTCCAATGAAAGGAACTCATCAATATAGACGTTGAGATCATTTAAATACTCGTTGAGAATTGCATGCAATGATTTTTTCCTTATTTAGTAAATCAAGCGGTTCTTCTGCACTTCCCTCAGCAAGTTCAAATCAAGGTCCCAGTTTCTTGGATGCTTTAGGACAGTGGATACGAGTCCTCTCCAAGTTGGCCTCTTGGGAGGTAAAGTTTTTCTTTATTTGCAGGTTTCAGGTTAATTCGATGTTGTACAAAAATCTTGCACACATTTATGTCAATCTGTTCAAATTCTGTTAGCTAAATATTGACAAGCCCAATGTAGTAGTTGTGGAAGGATAATGCGTGCTTATTTATGGCTTTAAATAAGTTGTAAGAGTTTAATTTTGTCTTCAAGAGATTGACGATCTTCTTTTTTAATTATCCAAAGAATGTGTTCAGTATTTCGCTTTTCAATACTTCACTTAATTTATTCTTCTACCACTCCGAGGTATCTGTAACCATCTATCCCATCAAGCAATTTAGCTTTCAACCAAAGGTCACCCAAATTAGTTGCGGACTTTTCGACATTTTTTAGTCCGGCGGCTGCGAAAAAATTATTTACCTCGTTCATCATACTCATCATTGTATTTTCTTTTCGTGAAAATATTTTTAGGTCATCTATGAAAAGTAGTTGGTTTGTTGTGTATGTAATAAAACCGTGGTCTTGATTATCCATAATAACTTTTGGGTACTTTGCGTTCAGAATTCGACTGAGGGGGTCCATTGCAAAAATTTGAGGTGACAAGGAATCACCCTGGAGTATACCCCTTTCCATTTTGACGCCTCCGATTATGTGCTGGTTGAATGTTAGCTTAATTCTCCATTTTGTAAAAAGGTTCTAAACGAAATTTACAATCCAATAAAAGAGTGCAGAATTTTGAGTGACGAAAACATTCAGAATTATATTTAACTCTCTTTCCTAAACGGAAAGTCATCCATTAAGAGGATCTTATGCTATGTTGGTGGATTTGTTATGTCGTTACCTGACACATTAACTATAGGAATCTAGATGTTTTATTTGTGGGGTCACTTGTTCAGATTATAAGACTGTTCAATCTTTAGTTTGATTCTAGAATATGTTTGTAGGCGCTGTATGTTTGTGCTAATTTATCCACTTACCATGGTTACTTATCTCATGTATTGTCGGCGGTAAAATTTAGAAAAATGTATTAAGAATTCGATTTCACGGTCTTACCGAAAGCAAGATGTTAAAGTTTAAAGCGTAGACAAAACAAAGTTTGAGAAAGTTGGCAAAAACAGAAGAATGCGTTTACAAAACTTTAAGACCATCAACCGACAAAAAGGTATGCCCACCGAAGAAATTTCTGAATTTTCTCCACCTGGGTTTTGTAAAAGAGTGGGGAGAATATCAAATTTCAAAAAATAAATTTACTGACATACTGACATTATCTTAAATCACGTGATCCTAAGTTAGCCATACCCCTCGATAATGAAACCGAAATGGAATTCTTGGCAAAATCATTACACGAGTTTTCGCACGGAGTATTAAATAAAATTGAATATGAATTTCGACAAAGATATTTCACTGTAAAGAATGAGATTATCAAAAAAGTCATTCAAAATTATGAAGATTCTAAATTTTCGCGTCTTTTTAAAGCTCAAGATTTCATTTAATTGTAGATTGGAGATATAAATCCCCATGCCTTTGCTTCCTGTTTAAATGAACGTTTTCAAATAGACATGATAGATCTGAAGATTTTCAACATTTAACGAAAATTTCTAATGAATTTTAAAGGCCATTGACATTTATTGGAAGTTTTTTTTTAATTTTATAAATTTTCATTTGCACGACCACTTTATAATAAGTCTGGTAAAGATGTGTATCAAAACCTTGCTTTCCCTAAATTGACTTTGTCGCGGATTTGCTAATTTGCTAATAATAAAATAAAGTTAAACCAATTCTTAAATTCTCTTAATCTCAATCGTTTGGTTAATTGTAACAGTTTTTTATTAGTCAAAAACAGTATAAAGCACTATCAAATAGAACATTGCCCCGATCGCAGTGGAGACGTCGGGAGTCCTCGGTCCCAGAACTAAAAAATTCCTTATTAAACTGGGGGGCCTGGCAAGCAGAAGGAGAAATGATCATTGGGAACGGACATGGCTTTTCCAACGCATATCAATAGCCATCTTGCTTGGGAATTGCCATTCCATCTTATCCTCTGCTACTAATTAAATACGTGTTCTAATTCTTACAATAGAACATAGTTAATAGATCTGGCGACCAGTGTAGATACATTAATGATTCCATCATTAAAAATTATTTATTAAATTGAATTTTTTATCAAAATTATATATTTTTTGATAATAATAAAATTCGTGTGAATAAATTAACATTGCAATAATTTAGGTCATCTTTTGTGATTATATATGTTAATAACAATTTTCATTTTTATTTTGTCTAATGTGATTTGTGGTCCAGTACCATTTCAAGAATGTGGGGGATCATCATCCATAACGAGCATTGATGTTACAAATTGCAACATGAATTCATGTATTCTATATGGAGGAGACAAAATGGAGATGCAAATAAATTTAACAGCATGTATAAATAAGATTTTATTTTTAGCGGAGTCAGTCGGAATGTTACAAACACAGGGATACATCCAAATACCACACATTTCTATTCTTAAAACTACCGAAGCATGTAGATATATCACAGGGAACTGTCCACCTGAAAAAAACGAAACAATTTCCTTTAAATATAAGAAGGAACTTCCCAATATACGTTTTCCGGTATTTTGACATATTTATGATATAGTCGATGAGTCTAGAGGTTTTTTGGAAGTTTTTAGACGGCAAGGAACTAATCGCCTGCGCAAAATTTAGAATAAAGACGCGCTCGCATAAAACAAATTTCGATGACCGAATTAATGTCAAAATTAAATTAGAGTGAATTCCATTAATATACTTAAACATACTAATAATTCGGTTTTTTGATTAATTTTATTATTGTCTTCAATTTATAATCAGAAAATTTCAATTTTAGCAGTGTTTTATTAGTCAAAAGCCGTACCAGTTATTATTAAATAGAACATGCTATAAATTTGGAACTATAACACCAGTATTGCTGGTTCCACCATTTTAGCATAAATCGCATTGCTAAAGAGTTTCTAATTAAAATGAATTTTTATTAGAATTATAAACTCTAATAATAAAGCTATCTTGAATAAATTAAAACGAAAGAAATATGAAAAAAAGAAAAGATTAATTTAAATTAGTGTAAAACTTGAAGGTATTCATTAAAGTGGATACCCCCTTAAATAAATTAACCGGGACCTTATCGTGACACAATATTGGTTTTGTTGTCCTGGAAACAATGACGTGCGTATTGGGATATCTATCATAATGCAACTTTCGAGTTCCCACAGACCGATTAAACTTGATGGGTTTGTAACTTTTTGGACCGCATCAATCCTTAATTATTGCAAAGTAGGAAATGGGAAGAAACTGCATAATGCATCCACGTATCATTTATAAGTCATAAAATAAAAAAAATTATCAAAGTGGTCCATGAAAGATTTTATTTAAGTAAGTGCAATATTTTATAATAAATAATCTCACAGTCGAATAAAATACACCCAAAAGATCTACATTGTCACAAATGGACGAAAAATCGGGCAAGCCGCCCAAAAGTTTGCCCAGTTTACGAGAACTCGCCCTCATTGGCTTTAAGAACGACTTATCTAACTAAGCCAAAAGTCTGTCAGAGTAAGCTACAATTATACGGAAAAGAAACATTTTGTAAATGAAAACTTGGTCGGTGAGAAACAACCAGAAGCTCTTTTTATACATTTGACAAGATTAGAAGTACCAAAAATTAATGTTGGATGACTAATATTAGTAAGAATAATTGTCACCGGTTGTGAACGATCTACAGGGTGAGAACGATCGCGCAAAATCGATTTTGTATCAAGTGCCGTAACACCGGTAGTTAACGGCTATTGACTATTGAAGTTTATTTTATGTAACAAACTCGTCACTAGATTAAAAGGGGGAGAGAAGAGAAGGCCAAACGAAACCAGGAGACGGAAGAAACAAGTTGTTTGCTGATTGGGGTCAATTCTATGGGACACACCATATACTTTCCGCCATAAGCATAATCAAAAACGACATGCAACACTAATTGGTCAGTAGCTTCATTATTTGTTAGATTGTCTTGTTTGACACCAGCATTGTTATCAACATGGATCTTTAGTACCGAATCTCCTCCCCGCTCCGGGGTTAGTTTGGATTTAAGTCCAACCATGTGCCAGTTTAATGGCATATCTCCGCGTTTTCTCCAAAAGATCAATATGTTTCTTTCCTTCGCAGCTTCCGAACAATCTTGAGATCCATATGGATCAGGAAGGGTTCTATACAACGCAGAGTATACGTATAAGAACGTTTCCGGTTTCAGCTGGAATCGCATCAGCGCTTTCAACATTTGGGTAGCCTTGTTCTTTCTCTTCCTTATTACATCTTGAATGAAACAGTTGCATCCACAAACTATTCGAGGTATTTAAGATCATCCACGGTTTTATCGCTCCGGTGTTAATACAAACAACAGGTTTCCTTCTCCTTTATTAATCTGCAAACAGTGTTAACGGCAGCGAGCGACAAATTTAAATACGAATTGAATTGTCAATTAGTCCAAATAACTCTTATATCATTTGAGATTAAAACTCTTTTTGGGATCCCACTTAGATTAGCTGGAATAGCATAGCTTCTCTTTATTCTATTTTCCAGTGTAGGTTTTTAAATCATCCTTCTAATTTCTTAAAAAGTACTTTTGTCTGACAGAAGTAACAGTATAACCAGCATTACTTAGACATGGCTACTCATTTTGAGTGGGGCCATGGTATCAAAAAATATGAAAAATTGATCTAATCAATTGATCAATACAAATGATGTATGAAACATAAATTTTTATGGAGCGACGAAATATTAACAGTATATTTCGTGAATATTTGAACATAATTTGGTAGTTATTCTGAAATAAATAAAATAAGCTTTGTGCGGGACTCGAACCCACGACCGTCGGGTTAAAAGCCGATGCTCTACCGACTGAGCTAACAAGGCCTTTATTAAAATGTTTGTGTTATCGTTAATTTGCTAGGGAGATTTTTTGTCATTATCGTTAAATTTGTGTTATCGTAATCCAAATATTGTAATATTAATATAGATTTTTTTGTCATTTTACGTATATACAAAGGATATATCTTCATTTTGAGAATGTTAGAAAAGGTCTACTGCCCCTTTCTTTTTTTAGTGAAAAATTCTTTGAGACTAAATCATTACTTGGAAATAACGAATGGTGCTTGCAGTAGAAGTTTCACATTTTTTCCAGGTGAATCGATATTGAAAAGCCACTCAAATATCAAGACATTGTCTAAGTACCGAAATTATAGAGTTGAATGACCAATATTTGTAGGAATAATTATCACTCTGATCTTTCAAAACCTAAATGAATTTTATGCTGATGTATTGAACTCATTTCATTGGCTTACGTGAGGAAATAACTTTCACGGTCAAAAGCACTTTATTGACACTTCCAAAACTGAAATTTGTTATTTTCTGTGATTTATAAACAAGGTGATACATTAGACTCCAGTTTACTAGATTGATGACTAGAGCTCTTCCAATCTGGAAATACTTTAACAAGAAGAGATAGTCCAAGAATACCTTTAATCAACTTGAAAAACAGCTGATGTGTGTAATCCTCTTTGTTATGCTGTCTGATCAGTCAGTAAAGACAAGTTGTCTTGAAAAAAACGAATTATGATTTTCTAACGCAAATTAAATTAACAAAAAATTTTGTTTATTACAAATAACAACAATTTTTTTTTGTTCTGCCTCTTTCTGGTCACATAATATTTTCTATCTGAAAATAAAGAATTTTCTTATTTGGATTAAAAAGGTTGTTTCATATTATTTAATATTTTTATGATCGCAAAAGAATATTCTTAAAGCATTACAAAAAAAAGACATGCCTGATTATTCATTTTCAGATGTGTACGTTAAATATGTCGGGGAATATTTTTCTCGACATGACTAAAACTTTTGACCGGTGTAGTACGAACAAACAGTAATGACTGACTAGAGGGGAATTGTCCATGTAATTACAATTGCACATTCTATCAAATATAAAATTAAACTGCTAAACTCAATCCTGGCTAAAATGGATCAAGATTTGTTCAGACTGGCCTGGATATTCTCCAAATTACAGTTATCTACGACCTCAAAGGACTTATTTTATTTGGAGTACATGTCAAGGTACTTCAATACCTCTTTTAGCGGCTACAATGCTGCAGGTTTTCATTATTGTATTCACATTATGCTATCCAAAACGCATTTTTAAGATCATTCTAATTAACGGTTTTATTTCATTTAATAGAATCTTGTAATTCCTTTTGTTTTTCCTACAATATCAAAATTATAAACCGTTTTCGAAAATAGGGCGACTACTAAAATTTCTATAATTAACAGAGTGATTATTTTCCACTTTCCTTTGTCCTGGAAAGAAAGAATTAATTGATCATGATCAACAACTGAAATATTATGGGGGTAGCTGCTTTGTATCTGATTAAGATGTGGTAAACTCATTTTCTTTTGTTGGTTTTGCTGTTTTAATTTTTAGGCAGATTGGGGGATCACAGTTATTATATGTAAAAATTCCTGATTTGATCAAAATTAAAATTAGCTTGTGTCGATATTTATATCAGAAATAATGGCGTAAAATTATCTGTCAAGTATCATTCGACGCAATAAGTGTTTAAATTTGAATAAATGTGACACAAAACTAGAATAAACCCCAGTAATTTCAAAATGTGACTGTTTTGTTCATTTCGTAGATATTTTGGTCTTTGATAATTCAAAAACGAAGATACTGGCAAAAACTGTCTTATATTGGTTTCACTATAATTAATTGAATAATTTGGATTTTTCTCAAGTTTAATATATCTTGAAATATTGATTTTTAAAAACTGTATTTAAATAAATTTCACCAAAAAAGAAAATAGTTATTGACAGATAGTTAAAGACTCGTTAGGCTAAACACTGATTTATTATAAGTGATCCAATCCGCCTGAACACCTTCCGAGTAGAATGTCCCTTTATTCTTAACTTTCGACTACTAATGAGACAAAAACTGTGTTATTCCAGACTCCGACGTACTTCTCATATTTTTTCCCATCGGCCAAATAATAATTAAATCCCGTTTAGATGAAGTTACAAAATGGAAATATTAAAATGCTTTCATACAATGGCGGCATAAAAATGAAAGTCCTTATTTTAATACTTTATTTTTGGTGATTTTTATGGATTTGATGAGGGGAAACCAAGGACAAAATTTCTTTTGTAACTGTACCTGTTGGGCTCGACCGTGGAAATGGGAGACGCGTCAAAGGAGTATTTACTAATGGTAAGAGTATCATTAAAATAAATTTTTAGGTCAATAGAGTTTATTATTCTTTGGTACAAAGTTTCCCTAAATAAATCTTCTCCCAAATGAAGATCTCTCTACCGACTAAGAATAGCAATACGTTTATAGAAAATGAATTTTTCTCCTATCAGGACACTTAAGTACATTTAACGAATGTGGAAATAAAAAGCGAATGCCCTATTTCATTTTTTGTGATATTTTATGAATCAAGGAAAAATAAGATCGAGTGACCAGACTCATTGACTCCAGAATCTCAATAATTAAATATTTAATTACGTTAAATTGCCTATATAATATAAACCAACCAAATTTAAGCCAAAATCATTAAAAACGAATCAAAAACGAGGAAAAAAATCATTTTAGACTCCTTGCTTATTTCTGGCCTCATACCAAGCCTTATTCATAGTCCTCTTCATTTCGTCGTCCCCCTCCTCATACATCTTTTGCATCATATTCATTAAATTAGCTTGTGGGTCAGCATTGTCGTCCATTTTAGGCACTGCTGAATCCTTTTCTTTCTTCTCCAAAATATCTGCCCAATTTTCAGCCTTTTCCTTCTTAAAGATGACAACCAAACCACGCGATTTTGACTTTGAAGATTATTTCAACAAATACTTGGATTGTAGAAGAACCATCAACGACTCCAGCAAAAAGGCATAGATTTAAAACGTGGGTCCTTCCAGTCCGGTCGGGAATCGTTATTTTCACGGAATTTTTATTTGGATGAGTAATAGAAGACTGTTCCAAGTTATATTCGAATTCGGGATTAATATATATCTTAACATGAGTATTATTTTGATCCCAGCTAAGAATAACTGGTATTTTAATAGACACCGTATTTGTCTATGGGAACAGTCGATGTAACGATATTTTGTGAATTTGTTTCTTGGCGAGAATTGGAAGCGTCCAGGATCCTTGTTACACTCAGAATTCCGGCATCCAAATATTCCTGGACATATGAGGTTTTTGATATTTGTCTTAGTGTTTGTAATTCAGCAAGCGCTTGTTCCATTACAACAGCACGTTTAGAAACTCGTAGAAATTTTTTTTATTACAAAATTTTACTTATAAAAAAATAATATTAAATATTTTTAAATCTCATTTACAACACTAAAAAATGTAATTTATCAAAAAATGAGGGATAATTTTAACATTTATAGTCATTTAACTTTTCTTTATTAAATGACACAATATAAACCTATAACTCATAGTTTTAATTTTAGATATCTAAAAGAAAATTATATAATCAAACATTAACCAATTAACCTTTAAAAATCGTATCGTTTTTGTTTTAAACTTTTATTTTTAATCCATGACTGCTTTCAACTATCATACTTTTCAAAGTATTTTATTTTAATTGACTTTATGAACGCCTTAATATCTTACTTTTATTTTGGATTTGTACAAGCATCCTAGATCAGAACATTTTGAATTTTCATAACGTTTGGGTCTGAGAAAGTCAATTTTAATCTGAATAATTTATAAGATATTACATCAGGAAATTGCTTGAATTAAAAAAAATTGTTCCTTATAAAAAAACTCCGTTTATCCTTGATGTTAATTAAAAAATTATTATTATTATTATTATTTAACCCAAGAATCACCAACAGTTAATTAGGGTAATTAATTAGGTGATTCCAACAATCCTCAAAATCTTTCTCAGCTTTTCCCGATGTTGGACTCTGGACCCAACGCAAGTGCGGGACGGGCGGGGAGCAGTTTTTTTGAGGAATTGGATTAGGGTGATGTGTTTCTGATTGTTGTAGTCTTTTGGCAGGTGGTCTTGTTGGAGGGCTAAGAAACCCTTTCCATCTTTCTTAATAAGTTGGTCAAGCGAATTAAAAAAAAATTAATTATTTTAAGTAAGTTCCTAATTATTAGTAACATATTTATTCGATTTAATTGTTTTAAAAAATCTGACAAGCGTTGCTTACAGCTGAACTATTTTGAGGATATTTTGTGTCTGATAATTTAAAATATCACATAAAAAATATTAAATCATGAAATTGGGAGGTAACGCGTTTGTAACCTGCAATGCAGCCACTGGCGAATCCTGATTTCCTTTTTGCAAAATCGTTTTTCACATAAAAATATTATTACACATAATATCTCAAAAATGACTGGTTTGTGGTTTAATCGATTTATCACATCCAATTAACCTAACTCAGCGGTTCTCAACCTTTTTTAGACTAGGGACCACTTTTGCACTATAAAATTTTGTGGGGACCACCTTAAATAAAATAAACATTTTTTGGTATTAGCGCACAATTTTTGGCCTCGTCAGGGCCAGGTTTAGACATGTTCGAATATTTATTATAAAAATAACATGAACATTATGAAAATAACAGGAAATTTAATAGTAATTTAGTGAGATTTCTGATCTTGTTTGCTCAAAATCATTTTACTTATATCAGGCTCTATGTTCGACAAAGCTACTCGCATATCATCTTGTACCCGTAGTCTATTTCTATATTTTGTTTTTAGAAAAGTCAGACACGACATCGCCATTTCACAGTGATAAGTAGTGGGAAATGCAAGTATTGCTTCCAATGCAGTTTTACTCAAAATGGACTCAAAATTTCAATGTTTTTGATTTATACTTAATTGTACAATTAGTTTTAAATTTAATATATTGTTATTTTTCGAAAATTCCTGGGGACCACTAAAAATTTTCTGGGGACCACGATTGAGAACCGCTTGATTAATTTCAATGTTTTTGATTTATACTTAATTGTACAATTAGTTTTAACTTTAATATATTTTTATTTTTCGAAAATTCCTGGGGACCACTAAAAATTTTCTGGGGACCACGGTTGAGAACCGCTGACCTAACTTATTAAACAGATTTAATTCAACGTAAACTCATCCTCTGAGTAATACCATCAGGAAAGATATCAAAACACCTTCATTTAAAAATTTTTATTTCTATTTCTGATAACTGATTTAAATTTTACGTAATAATCCGACGTTAATCGATTATCACGTTAACATTTTATAACTCGTAAGCTTCCGCATTTTTGACACTTTGTTAAACTAATTTAATGCGTGATTGGTTGTGGAGATCAACAGTTCCTTGTATACTTATTGTTACATCGCCCATATTTGCTTTAACTCTCTGGTATTTAGGTGACATATATTCTAGTTTTATTAATTTTGAAACAAATGGAACATTTTCAGATCTAATAAAACAATATGGAATTGATTGGATGTGGTTAATTTGGCAAAGACCGCCATTTACATTAATCTCATTTTGTATTATTTTTGGGTACATTCTGTTCAGTCTTGTTTTAATGAGAATATTGCCCGGTTCGATGTGAGAAAATTTATATTTTAGGAAAACTTGAACCAGGAAATACATCAGAAAGTGGATTTTTACCTTACTTTAAGGATAATGGATTCAAGCAATATATTGTTACTATTTGCTCATTTTTTGGACTACAATATTTTTTAAAGTCCAATGGACTGTCTGTAACAATAATTTATGACAACCTTCAACAAATTTATTTCAGTCTCAACTTCATTGCTTTGATCTTCTGCCTAATTCTTCTCTACAAGGGAATTTACTTCCCGACCAATAAAGACTGTGGACCATCTGGAAATTGGATATTTGACTATTATTGGGGGACTGAGCTTTATCCGAAGATATGGGGGATTGATATTAAAGTTTATTTCTTTTATTGGTTAAGTTGGTTAGGTATTCACAAACTGTCGTTTTGGTATGATGGTTTGGGGACTACTTGTGTTTATTTTTGCAATCAAGAGTTGGGAGTTACATGGATTTGTTGATTCCATGTTTGTGAATTCATTTCTTCAGTTGTGTTATATCAGCAAGTTTTTTTGGTGGGAGATTGGATACATGAGGACTATTGATATCGCAGTTGATCGAGCAGGGTTTTATATATGTTGGGGTTGTCTAGTATTTGTCCCTACGCTGTACACTCTGGTTAGTATTGTTTTACGTAATAGTTAGAGTGGAATGTATCTTGTATCCAGACCTGTATATCTCGGCTGGTTTTGTTCAATCTGTCTCTTAGTTTTTGGAGTTGGTGCTATTTTTGTTAATTATGATATTGATTGGCAAAAGAAAAAAGTAAGAGAAACAAATGGAAATTGTTTTATTTGGAGAAAAAAACCAAAGTTTATAAAAGCGGCTTATACCACAACCGACAATCAAGTTCGTCACTCGCTTTTGTTGGCCAGTGGGTGGTGGAGTTTGAGTCGGCATTTTAATTATTTTGCCGAGTTGTGTTCTGCACTTTGTTGGACACTGCCGTGTGGATTTGGGAGTTTACTTCCATATTCTTATTTTATTTTTCTATTTGTTTTGCTCTTACATCGCAGTTTCCGGGATGAGAAGAAGTGCAGACTCAAATATGAAAAATTTTGGAATTTGTATTGTGATGCAGTCCCATATAAAATAATTCCGTTTATTTACTAGATTTTAATTAAAATAAAGCTCTTTTTACTCATTTTACATTTTTAATACAAGATATATTCTTACCTTATTAATCAAAATATCTAATAAAGAATTTTAGCTAAAATCGTTGATGATATTTCTTTTTTAATGTCAAGATCTTGCAGCCAACTTCTCCTTATTCATCATCCCCACATCAGAACAGTCAACACAAATGTGTTAAAATTCAAAGATATGTCCCGTTCCATAAGTAGTTTGAAAGCTGAGGAATACTTTTTATAAAATACTCTCATCCTATGATTGTGTTCAATTAACACGCTTTCAAAAGTCTTTTTCAGGATAACTAATTAAATATAGTTTTTATTTGATTATTCAATAGATAGCTTACCTTATATAATGTTGTACCATTTTGAGAAAACTGAATCCAAATTCACCAACGAGATAATTTTTCCTGACAGTCGTAAAAAGCTAAAGTTCACTTATAACTCATGCTAGTAAAATTATTTAACTTCAACGTGTTTAACTTTCTCCTGGGAAGTAGTAACAATTTTGATCAGAGTTATTTTATTCTTGTTATTGAAAATATCCTGCTTGTTAAATTAAATTTTCATTTAAATATTGACTCTGATTTATTCCTTTATTGTCTCCATGGTTGTAATAACAATAAAACATTTTATCTTACTACTTGGTGGAACGGTCAACAGTTTTTTGCTTACCTCGCAACAAATAAATAAAAAATTAATGAATTCGAAAAAAATTCTGACGTTAAAAAGACTAAATATTATTTTCTTAAATAACTAATAGACATTCCCCAGGTCGCCGAATTATATGTCAGGATTGGTTTGACAAAGGCTTCATACATCCTCAGACGAAGTGACGTACAGAGTCGTCGTTTGCCGATCCACTCTTTCTTTATCTTGTTCATCGTGGCCCAAGCGAGAGCCTTTCTTCTGACAATATCATGGCCGTCCCCAAGTAGAGAACCAAGTTTGTTCGTTTTGCGCCAGGCTTCACTTGAGCTGCTCTCCATCCTCATGATTTCAACGATGTCGGTTTTTCCAACGTTCATTTTAAGGAACCATCTGTTCAGCTCAGCAGGTGCCACTTCAAGGAGTCGAAGTAAGGCCGATTTGTCGTCTGACACGAAGTCGACGTCATCTGCATATACAATTTCGACGATATTGCCAGCATAGAATTTTCGAAGGTCTCGTAGTGCCGTCTCCAGATAGATCACGAATAGCAACGGCGAGAGGGCGTCTCCCTGAGGGGTACCGACGTTGCACGTGAATTCACGGGAAAACGCCGTGCCGACCCGCACCTTGAGCTTTGTGTTCGATAGTAGTACTCTTATCATATTGACAGAGTCAGGGTCCAGGAATTGTTCCAGTATTTTGAGGAGTAGACCACGGCGTACCGTGTCAAAGGCCCTAGACAGGTCTATTCAACAACGTGGACTCGATTCTTTTCACCGCAGGCAACTTAGATCCCTACTGGGATTGAACTGGCCTATAAGAATCAACCAGGAATCGCTATACAATAGATGCAGAACTGGCCCTCTGAGTGTGGAAATCGTCAATATGCGGTGGAGGTTATTTGGCCATATTCTACGAATGGACATGCTTGCCCCAGCTAACATAGCAATGGAGGGCTACTTCCTGAAAGAGGGATCGAGCTTCCGTGGACGTCCACGTGTTACGCTGCCGGAAACACTTGACGGAGACCTGAAATGTGTGAAGAAAAGGCTAAGGAGTGGTGAGGATCTGGACGAGCTGAGGAAACTCGCTCACGACAGAGGAGGTTGGAGGAGGCTGGTTCAAAGGATTGTTTTTAATGCTGCACGAGTAAAATTATAACTAATATGATTCTACGTATGTTGCAAATAATAATAATAATAACTAATAAGATAAATAAATCAGAATAAGACAATTAGAGTTTAGGGTCTATATTATTAGCGTGCCCGGTTAGCTCAGTCGGTAGAGCATGGGACTCTTAATCCCAGGGTCACGGGTTCGAGCCCCGTATCGGGTGGTTTTTCGATTTAATTTTGTTGAATTTCAGTAAGATATTAATAAAATAATTTTTACTCTTTTAAAAAAAACAATTACAATAGAAAGGGAGTAAATTATTTGCCAGTAGCAAGGACGCAGTGTGCGTTGCCGCGAACAATGGACAGTCCCAATACGCTGCCGGAACTAGTAATTCACTCTCGGATCCTTAAACATGCCTCCATTTGACAATCTGATCTTGTTAGAAAACAAATGAGTGTCCTCTCCAGCGGCTCCAGCGGTACAACACAGTAGCGGATTTAACAACACAATACAAGAATTGAATATTTATTTTAATTCAATGAATTATCTTGATTAAAAAAACTAGTAAGAAATTTGATGGACGCACGATATATTTCATTATTCTTAGACATCTGCAAATTCTCGATAAAATCCAAAGTCCCACTCGTCTCAATTAATTCTATAAATTCGTCAATATCCACTGCATTTTCCTCTGCTGCCTAAACATTTATACAAATTCCAATAACTTTAAAAATCGAAAAGATTGAATTAAGAGATATTAAAACAATCTCTGGCACAGATTCAGGTTTTTTTAACAATTCAAAAATTGCAGTTACAATTTCCACTGATAAAAATCTGACAACCTGAGATCCAACGCACCTTTTAAAAAATTTTGAACAAACCACAAAGCTTCTCGTTGAATTTTGACATTTTTCTAAAATTTGTCCAGAAATATAAACCAACATCATAAAGAAAATCAATCATCGATAAATGACAATTTTTTTGAAGAAGTCGCCATTTCTGACTAACATTTCCAGCGGCGACATTCGATAAGATCCAAACAACCTCCGCTTTCAATGATTTGTCAACTTCGGGAAGTAAATTCATAAAAACAGACAGTCCTCCTTCGTCGATCACCATTTGAGTGTCAGAATCTGATCCCATAACAATATTTCCAATAGTTCTTAGAGCAGAGTAAAAATTGTCACAATTTACTCCACTTTCCATTACTGACAACAAACTTTGCATCAATTCTTTGTATTATTCATTGTTAAATACCAGGAGTAAACATCCCGAGTTTATTTTCAAATGAATTGGAGGCAAAGGTTAGTGCCCAGGAAGCATTTGAACGAATTTCTGGATTTTTGTTGTAAAAAAATTTCTCGGCATATGGGAAAAGTTGTTTTGCCGTTTTTTCATTCAAAGGCGATATGGAAGATCGATAAATGTTGGAAATAGTCCAGGAAATCATCTCCGACAACAAAATCTTTAAATTTGACAAAAATAAAAAAAACTGAGTCAAATTTCCCAATTAAAAAAATCAATGCTTCAGCTACTCCACAGTGAATGCAATAATCTCTGACAATGTCCCCGTCACCTTAATAAATAATAAATTGTATGTTAAAAACCCATTATATTTGAAAGAATCCACACATATTGTGCAAGGACATCCACATTTTCAACTTTAGAGATGCGTTCAACAATCACAGGGACAACACCACAGTCCACGACTGCTTTAGTCGATTCATGATCCCCTGAAGTTATATTCGTCAGTGCCCAAGACGCTTCAAGTTGTATTTTATAATCACTAAGTTTAAAATCATAAAACAACGATTCGAAACAAGTCAAACATTCAATAAGAAATGGAATTGTTTCTGATTTGATTATTTCAGATACTGTGGCTGTTTCGTCGTCAACCAATTTTTGACGGATTTTTGTTACTAATTCCAGACGAGGAACATTTGTGGAAAGTTGGGGTAAATTTCCGATAAATTGAATCTACAAAATATTACATTTATTAGTTAACTTCATCTATGTCGCAATCACTTTTAGTTTCTTGAATGTTTCTTCGTTTAGCCAATAATTCTAATTTTTTGATTTTTCTAAGTTCTACAGAAGCTTCGGCTCTTCTCCGACGTAGTATCTTTATAGATTTTATTAAAATATACATCTCCTGTTTTGCCCATATTTTTATAGTTTGAAATTCGGTTTCCAGACATGAAAAAATCACAAGAAAACAAGAATTTATTGAAATGCGCTATAAATATATTTAAATATTATTTAACAATTTCATATTTCACTATTCATTAATTATAATTTAATTATTATTTCGTGTTAGTTAATGGTTAAGACGGTGATTTTGTTTGGCTTAAATAATAATAATAAACGCGCAATGGTCTCTTCAGAGTTTTCATAAAATATCAGTCATGACCAACAAATCTCTGGAAGTCGTTGGGAGAATCGGGGGACTGATTTCCAAAGGACGGCAAGAACCGTGGACGAAGCAATGGCTGTTCCATTGCGATTCTGAGGGGCAACTTATAAATATCAGTTATTATTATTATTTAAGCCAAACAAAATCACCGTCTTAACCATTAACTAACACGTTCAGGTGATTCCGACACTTCTCAACAGTCGAGCCATTTTTTCACGATGTTCCGACCGTGACCCCACACACTTTCTGTATGTACGGTGAATAGTTTGTGGTCCATTTCCACGATCCCCCCATTTGCCTTTACGAAAGACTCCAGTGTTCTATGGACAATTTCCCTATCTGTATGGTCCTTCAGTAGGTTGATAGATCTTTCTTGGATTTTTTCGATTTTTAACCGGTTCGTTGCCGCCAGGTTACAGCCTCAAGCAGCACATGCATAGCCTATTGTTGGCTCGATATACTGCTTGTAAAGGGTCTCTACCCCTGGCGGATAAGTTCTCCCACAGTTCCAAAGGAAGGCTTTTACAAAATTGATTTTCTTTATACAGGTTGATACGATCGATTCTACGTGAGGTGAAAAACAGAGGAAAGTATCAATGGTTACTCCCAATATCTTCTGTGTTTTTTTTGTGACATTAAATTTATGATTATTACAAGACTTTTATTTATTAATTTCGGAAAAATAATACTAATTCATTTGAATTACTCCAAGTCAATTTTACTTAAATATTCAAGTGAATTTGTTTATTGAATAAAATATTTAAAATCTTCTATCTGACAACACAATTAGCTAAAATCTAAAGAGGATTCTGGGAGTATCTCGTTTTATGCTTTCGGATTCACTTTTTCCTGACATTTAGTCAGCAGAGACGTCCGACTGCATTTTCCCGATGGTCTACACAACAGAGAAAAGGAAGTGGAAAGGAAGAAGCTGTGTGAAGTGCTGCTGCTTGTATACACTGTGAACTTAGTGCTTAGTTAGATAATCAAGCAGTTAGTTGGTTTTTTCATTCAAAAAACTGTTTTGAATTTAAATATCCGAAAAATCTAGGACAATATAATTTTGAGAAAACTTTAATTTTTGTCAAATTTGGTCAGGGAGAGCGTATAGATTCTCCTTGGAGATCCAGATATCAAAAAACAATAAAATATTAAAAAAGCAATTGTAAAAAGAAAGAAATATTGTCACTTTGATTAATTAAAATTACCAGTTATAATAAATTATTCGCGAATTATTGTATTCTCTAGATGCCAGATAGATTGTTTAAAAATAAAAACAAATTTCCACATGAGGTTTATAATGTATTATAATGTATATTTTGATGGATGATGAAGAAATTGTCACTACCACAAATATAGATTTGGATAATTCATACCCTTTCCCTCAATATGTTAATCAGCATAATAATTGTTTTTCTAATATTTCGACTAATAATCAACTATTTGATTCCGATGCTACTAAATTATACCCCTGGATGAATCAAAAAAACAACAGTTTGTAATTTTTTGTAATTTTAGCGAATTCTTTAACATCACGCAAATGTCATACAAATTCTCAATTACTCGAAATGGAAAAGGAATTTTCCACAAATAAATACCCATCAAAAGATAAATTAGCTGAACTAGCCAAGAAAACAACGTTAACGGATAAACAGGTTAAAGTATGGTTTCAAAATCGACGAATGAAACATAAAAAATCTACGGATAAATATGAACGTGATCAAAAAGAATTCAATGACTTTTATAACTATTAATTTCTAATTTTATTTATAAATTGGTTATCAAACTTGAAAATCATTTGCCATTGTCGGAGACGGTTGTCAAAATTGCCTGTTCTCTGGCCGCTGCTCGAAAAATAAAATTGCACCTTTCTCCCTAACATTGTTAAATTTGTTCTATTTCTGTTCGAGGCAAGTAATATCAAAAGTTTTTTTGCAAAAATTGGAAGAATGATTTCAATCGCATTCTGGAGAGAAAAGAGACGCCATGACTGTTCCAGAGGATCTCATTGGGACTGTCTCCAGAGGAACTGTCTCGCAGTATGACCGATTCTCCATCACTGTGATGAATCAATAAAATTTATAAATGTTTAATTTCTTAAAAATCGGCATTAAAATTTTTACCTAGTTTTGAAATTATTTTGTTCCATAAAAAGTCGAAAATATTAATTTTTTTCAATTTTGGAAGTTAAAAATAAGCACCATTACAATTAAAAAAATTAATTTATCAATCATAAATGTCTTAAATATGCTTTTCTTTTGGTTTGATTTATTAGTTTCATTGTTTATACGATTTAAATGGCATTGAAGATTGATTATTTTTCAATAATCTTTAACTAAAACTGTTACGAGAATCTTTTAAAGCGACCCCATTAAAAACGAGTGAAAATTCTCTTATAAGATCTTTGGATAAACATTTTTTTACAAATAGTCTAATTTTATTTTATAAATTAGTTTTCTTGATGAAAATTTAGAAATCGTTGAAAAATATAAACTTACACGGGATTATCCATTCTATTTAGAAAATATAAAATGTAATTGATTTTAAAAGTGTATCGCAATTTTATCATTAAAAGCTGTTGCACAAAAATGTAATAATTAGATAACAATATAAATCCAAAAAATCATTTTACTGAAAATAAAATTATTTTGAAATTATCACACTCAAGAAAAACTGTTTTGTGTTCGTCTAGGGTGAGATCTGATGAATAATCCATTCCGAATAATATATTCCAGTGATTTCCAAATTTATATTCGAATTTCTCTTTAATCAAGCAAGCAACTTTTAAAATATCACCGTATTTTTGATAGTATTTGCTACAGCAATAAACGGCATATTCTTGGTAGTTTAAAAGTGTGTTTGTAGACTCTAACATTGAACGGAAAAATTATTTTAAAAAATTTAATGATATGAGACAAAAATTTTATAACAAAATTTATATGAAAAAAATAATAAATTTCAAAAAATCAAGTAATCCTTATGATCACTTATTTTATAAATCCCTTTTTATTTTTGTGCGATGTCATTAAACAGACTGGTGCTAAAATAACTCCAAAATTACTTGAGTTAGGTTTAGATAAGTTTTCTATGCTTATATGCACTCAAATGTGTTTAATTCAATAATGTTAAATTATAATCAAACTCTGAAAAAATTGCATATGCCAGGAATCAACACGGTTCGATCGTATGGGAAGCAAACATGATACCATCACACCACAGATGCTATTTCGGAGCTCACAATATCGATTCGGAGAATGTCATCTTTAGAATATTTGTTAAATTATTATATTATCCGATGTGTTTGATTTAATTGATTGTTTGATCTTTATACTACGGATGGATCCCACTGTTCCAGTAATGACATCATGGAAACATACTCTCAATGCTCTGAGTTTATCGAGGAGAGCCACGGACGATTACTATTAGCTTGTTCAAATTTTTATAATTTGAATTCGATAAAAATAATATTCCTTTTTTTACTCCTACCAGTTTTCAATTTTAACCGTTTTTTATTTTTCAGAAGCAGTATCAGATAGTATCAAATAGAAAATGCTCAATAAATTGGGCAACCGTGTAGATAGTGATTGCATTATTAAAAATTTTAATTAAATTAAAATTTTTAATGAAATTATCGATTTTTTGAATAATAATAAAATTTGTTTAATAAATCAACATTAAAATAATTAGGTCATCTTTTGTGATTCTAGAATCTAGATCAGCGGTTCTCAAATGCGGCCCCCCGGGGCCGCATGTGGCCCCTAGGATTTTTTTTGCGGCCCCTCTAGAGTAACTAACTTTTTTAATTTTTTAATAATGTTTAAATTTAATTATTCATTCTTAGGTTAAACATATCCATAATTGGTGATTTCATTAATCAATTTGAAGCACGTTTTGGGGTACATTTATATAAATTTAATTTTTAGAATTTTAAAGAATTCCTTCTTTTAATGAAAATATTCGCAACTCCATTCAGCGTGGAAATTAAGGTGGCGCCTGCAAAGTTTTAACTAGAACTCATTAATTACAACATGATATAGAACTGGCGGCATTGTTCAAAAATGCGTCCATTATTAATTTTTACGATTAATTCCTCAAGACAATTCAAAAAATTCTACGTCAGCTTTTACGAACTTCTTTGACTTTCTTATTCCGGATTTCAAAAACTGAATAAACAAATAATACTTTCTTTTTAGTTACAACGCCTTTTATAGATTTTTTAGCTTTTATTTCTTTATAAAGGAAATGGCAATTAAAAAAGAAAAAAGAGAGTCCAAAAACTCATTACGCATCAACAGTGGCTGCACTTCAAATTGCGAGCGAGTTACCAGGCTTGGAAAATATAAAAAATATAAAAAATATAAAATATTTTTTGTGCGGCCCGCGAAGCTAATCTTAATTATCGATTTGGCCCTTGAGCTAAAATGGTTATTAACATCTAGATTCTAGATGTTAATAACCATTTTTTTCATTTTTATTTTGTCTAATGTGGATATGTGGGTCAGTATCATTTAAAATGTCAAAAATCATCATTCATAACAAGCATTGATTTACAAATTGTAGCATGACCTCATGTTATGTATTCGGAGAAGAGGATTTTGAAATGAAAAAAATCGTACCATACGTATAGAAACGATTTTATTTTTAGCAAAATCACTCAAAAATTTCGCAGTGGATGAATTTATGGAAGGGGATGAATTACATTTCCCAATTTTTCAAATAAATGACGCATGTGATTATATCTCAGGGCAGTGTCCACCTTTAAAAAAACAATCAAATCAGCTTTAAGTATAAAAAAAGACTCCCACTTTAAATTATTGTATTTATATATATTCATCATATAGCCAATGACTCTTACACGTGTTTTTGGTTTTTTTTGAGGCGAAAAAATGATTTCCTACGCAAAATTTTATGTACAGGCTCGCACGCGTGAAAAAAATTTTGAGAAGAAAATTAATGTCAAAAATCGATTTGACTGAATTTCATTAATTTAATTAATCTCACTAATAATTCCGTTTATGATTTTGATTAATTCTTTTTTGTTAACTATTTAAATTAAAGAGAACAATAAGTACATTTGCTTTTTATTTACTAGGTTTAGAATAAACAATAAAAATATAACTATTGCATGTCTTAAAAATAATCCTTTTATATCTAAATATGAATTCTGAAAACTTTTATTATTTAATTATTCAATGAATGTAAAGAATTCAGGCGGAGTTCAAGTATTTATTTTTTAACTATAAGAGCCTCTTCTTGGTTTTATTTTTTAAAAGATCTTTAAAAAATCCAAAATTTGTTTATATTAAAACTACTGTTTTTTATTCGATAAGATAAAAATTTTTAAAATAGTTTTTTTTAGTTTGTTAGTTTTTTAATGGTTGTTATTTACAGGGATAAATTGGAATTAATTTTTATTAGTTTTTACAGAAATCGAGTCATTCAGTTTTAGTTATTCCCGGATTAGTTGGTAAATGTTTTCAATAAACAATTTGCACATAAAGACCAGAAGGGTTGTTTTATTTCATTCAAAACCTGGTTTTTTTGAACATTAAAAATATCTCTAAGTAAAAGATAGAAAAATAATTAAAATAAAGTAATAAGAGTTAATCGTGACAAAAATAATAAATTTTAAAAATTAATATATTATGTCGCGAACTACCCTGGCGACCATACCACGCTGGCGACCAAGGTGACCTACATAGTTTACAGGGTTGACAGGGTGACCTACATAGTTTGACATTAATTACTGACTCAAGATAATCTTAATAATAAAATGGTATGGTGTGTGTCTGTCTGTCTGTCTGTCTGTCTGTCTGTCTGTCTGTGTGTGCACACCAACTTCAAATTGGCAAAGTAGAGATAAATTCCCCCCAAAAAAAAATTTTCTGCATTTTGGTTAAAATGAACAACTACGATGTCCTCGACTTACATGATGAGGCCCTTAAAACCTTCCCCCCAAAAAAAAATTAAAAAAAAATTTTCTGCATTTTGGTTAAAATGAACAACTACGATGTCCTCGACTTACATGATGAGGTCCTTAAAACCTTCCCCCCAAAAAAAATTAAAAAAAATTTTCTGCATTTTGGTTAAAATGAACAACTACGATGTCCTCGACTTACATGATGAGGTCCTTAAAACCTTCCCCCCAAAAAAAATTAAAAAAAAATTTTCTGCATTTTGGTTAAAATGAACAACTACGATGTCCTCGACTTACATGATGAGGTCCTTAAAACCTTCCCCCCAAAAAAAATTAAAAAAAAATTTTCTGCATTTTGGTTAAAATGAACAACTACGATGTCCTCGACTTACATGATGAGGTCCTTAAAACCTTCCCCCCAAAAAAAAATTAAAAAAAAATTTTCTGCATTTTGGTTAAAATGAACAACTACGATGTCCTCGACTTACATGATGAGGTCCTTAAAACCTTCCCCCCAAAAAAAATTAAAAAAAAATTTTCTGCATTTTGGTTAAAATGAACAACTACGATGTCCTCGACTTACATGATGAGGTCCTTAAAACCTTCCCCCCAAAAAAAATTAAAAAAAAATTTTCTGCATTTTGGTTAAAATGAACAACTACGATGTCCTCGACTTACATGATGAGGTCCTTAAAACCTTCCCCCCAAAAAAAATTAAAAAAAATTTTCTGCATTTTGGTTAAAATGAACAACTACGATGTCCTCGACTTACATGATGAGGTCCTTAAAACCTCCCCCCAAAAAAAATTAAAAAAAAATTTTCTGCATTTTGGTTAAAATGAACAACTACGATGTCCTCGACTTACATGATGAGGTCTTTAAAACCTTCCCGCCAAAAAAGCAAAAAATTATTTTCTGCATTTGATTAAAATGAACAACGTTAATGTCCTCGACATTCATAATGAGGTCCATTAAAACCTCCGAGGCAAAAATCTCACGTATTAAGAATATCCTTGATGAAAACGACAGCGAGAATATTAACAATGATGAACTCCCAATTATTCGCGATAAAGAAATTCAATTCATCCTATGATTTTCTCTTTAAAATTAAATGCATATATCATTATCGACCATGAATCAAAATTAAAGCTATTATCATATTTGACTTTGACAGAATGTGCAATTAAAGATTGCACGACCTTGAATAGAGTGTGCAATTAACAGATTTTGAAAAACACTTTGATAGTTGAAACCACATTAGCACAATCATTAACACAATTTACCACCAATTGACAGCGCAATCAGAAGAATTTGCGTAAAAATATTAACTATTTAGTTAAGTTTTTCGTAAAGATAGAATTAATTTTCTGTATGCCTCTTTTTTCCTAATATTTTTTATTATTCAAAAATAATTTTTTAAATAGATAACCGAAGGAGGAAAAACGAAGCTGAAGAAAAACGGTCAGCTTAGGGTAATTAATTAAATCTTTTTTGTGTGTCGCTTTTTTGGCTGCTGCTAAGTTTTTTTTTAGTTTTTTTTTATTTTTTTGTTTTTAAATTATTTATTTTTATTTGTTTTTTTTATTTTTTTTGTTATTTTCTAAAAATTCAACCGGATTGAATTTTTAAACTCCTTAAATCCCTCTGGAATGCCGAATCATCTTTTAAAGTTAAAGATAGGCGTTCCAGTTGTTTTATTACGAAATCTTGCGCCACCTAAATTATGCAACGGAACGAGGTTAGTTATCAAAAATTTGATGGCTAACGTAATAGAGGCGACGATATTAACAGGTAAGTATAGAGGTGAGGATGTTTATATTTTACGAATTCCGATAATTACTGATGAATTACCATTTAGATTTAAAAGGCTGCAATTTCCTTTGAGGATGAGTTTTGAAATGACAATAAACAAGGCCCAGGGACAGTCATTAAAGGTAGTTGGGTTATTTTTAGAGAGTGAGTGCTTTTCACATGGACAGCTGTATGTGGGATGCTCGAGGGTAGGCAGAAGAGAAAATTTATTCATTAAACCAGGTAGTTTTATACATCTACATAAACTTATAGTTGTTTGATAAAACAGGCCCTCCGCAGGAGCTAGGTCGCGGTGAGCGAAGCGAGCTGCCGAGCTAGTTGCTAAATATTCAAAAACCTTAACATTTTTTAACTCTATTCATAGTAACTATCTTGGTTTCATTTCGTAATTCGATCTAAATGTTAGGAAAGACGACTAACCATTAATCTGTTGTTAGACATTATATTTTTTATTTTTCCCTTTTCTTCATATGGGGATTCAATGACGGATTCGTCCCATAATCTTGTAAGATTCGAACCTAAACTGTTATTATTTAATTATACCTCATTCTCTATTTTAAAATTATATTTTGACCTGTGTACTCCCATCTTTTTATTCATTCTTTTAAAATAAGATGAATTCATGTCTGGAGGAGTGACGCATTAAAAATTTTATTATTCGTTTCTAAAAAAATAAATAGACGCATCTGTGGTGTAATGGTATCATGTTCGCTTCCCATGCGAGCGAACCGGGTTCGATTCCCGGCAGATGCATTTTTGTTGTATCGATGGAAATTCTTCATTTTTGTTAGTTTATTAGCAGAGCAGAAAGATCCAGATCGGAATAGGTTCTCATGTCAATGCCGCATAGCGAAAAAATTCCAATTACTCATTCTATAAAAAGGCTTACTCTAAAGTTCATTCTGGCATTAAAGATGCGATTTAGATTAGCAAAAGAGATCTTCAAAGTGTTTAAAGAGGAGGATTTACCACTTAAGTATTTGCTCGCAGGGTAGTTGAATTTCTATACAATTTCCGTATATTTCCACGTCAATTTCTGATTTTCAAAATTCCTTAACTGGGAAATTCATTGGCATTGTCATTCATTGGATCTTTGCTGTACACTGCGCTTTTAAATATTACAGTTTCGCCTGAGGCTTGGTTTGAAAATTTGTCAGCCTCGTAGCTGTGTTTATGGCAGTACTGTCGTTCGAAATTGTCTTCATCCCCTCAAGAATGGTGCTGGGAGGGCATATTTTACCAATTAAATAAAAATAAAAACATACAAATATAATTTCCTTAACTTTTGCCTTGATTACCTTCAATCCAAATGAACTGGGACGAAATCTGCGTAAATACCGAACAAAAACTTTGTTCAAAGTCGGACCAATTTCAGCTGGCCTTATTATACGGGAGACTGGCTCAAAGCACTTCCTATTCCCAGAACAGGATTACTACTGGACGACGAATCCGTACGGATTGGTATCTGCTTACGCTTGGGCAAGACTGTCAGCAACCCGGGCTCGGCGAGTGCTAAGGCTAAAGAGGACGAAATACCGGCATATTTTGACGCTTTTAAGTTTTCTCTTTTTGCCTTCAGAAATCATCAGCAAAGCCGCGACTCAATTCCTGACTGATATTAATAAGAGAAACTCTCTGAAAAAAAGAGCGAAGGGAGACGAGCTAGATTTTCAGCGAATCTTAGTCGCCGTGCTCCGTGAAAACCGCCATTTAATATGCAGTTCGATGGCGATGGCGTTCGACTGACCCTTTAAGACACTTATATTAGCTAGCATCTAACTTTGTTCTTTATTTTGATTAGAACTCGTGAATGGGACGGTTTTTTTCTATAAATATGTTTGATTTTATTTTCTTTGAATAAATGATCTATAAATTAGTTTTCCAATTTGAACCCGTTTTTATTTTGTAAAATTTGGCAATATCCATTTGACAAAATTTTTTTGAATTTATTTCTAACTTTTTAAACCAAATTTTCAGTATTGTCAAAAGCAATTTCATTTTTTAACATCTTGCAGATTACAAATTTTCCGTACGTGTCAAAAATTGTCAATATTTAATTATATTTATCGTCAAAATCGTTATATATTTAGCATCCATAAAATCCGCCTGGAATCTTTAATTTTGACTTCGTAGAGTTAATTAAAATTTGATACCTAAGTATTTTTACTTTACTCACAGAGGAGATCGTTATCGTGGAAGTGGGCATCACGTGCCTAGACCATTTGCAGACAGTGGAAGTGGAGAAAAGGAGGAAGTATAACTTCCTTGCAAACGAGCTAGGACTGATGCATCAGTGCAAAGTCCATGTCATCCCGTGTGTGTGATGAGGTCAAAAGTGTCAAAGAAGAGGAGAAAGAAGGGGAGGAGGTGCGTGGAGTGCTATCCTCTGCCCACTTCGAAGGCTCTGGACTTAGTTAAAAAAATTACTTAGCTAATTAGTTTTTTTTTATAAATAAAAAAGCTTTTAGTTGTTTTACAAATTTTGCAGTTTTTATAATTTATTGAATAGTTGAGCGTTTTACAGTGAAATAGAATTCACTACACTTTTTATGTAACTTTATAAACCAATTATAGATTGATTCGATTCATTTTTGTGATTTAGGTGTAATTGTTACTGGTTATTAGAGAACTGCATTTACGAGATTTAGATGTTCACTTCATTTTTCACGTTACCTAAGGGTTGAGACAAATGAAATAGTTTCTTTTGGGAGAAACTATTTTTAATTAAAGTAACGCAAAGCCCTTGATTATAATGAATTATTTTCGTTTTTAATTTAATTCATAATTTGAAGATCACTTGTTAAAAAAATACTTAATTATTCTATTTTATAGTCCATTTTAATTAATTTGTAGAACAGCTGTTCTCACTATTTACTAAAAACAAATAATCTTGACAAATGAAAAATTTTCTAACTGATAAAACTTTCTAACACTAAAAAAACATTTAGAAAGTTAGATTTATTATTATTCATTTGGGATTATTAAAATTATTCCTTGCTGATTTTAATTACATGTAATTAACATTTTTTCTACTATTAATTTTTAAGTCCAAGGAAGATTGAGTGTTGTCAAAATAAACAGATCCGGAAATCAAAGAATAGGGATCCACATAAAACAAATTGAGAAATCAATAAAAGATCGGAAATGGATAATTAATTTACTAAGGAGAGAACTTTAGCTGATTTGTGGATGCAGAAGAATCGAATGAATTAGATGGATTCAAGCGATCACTAATTTAAAAAATTTATATGATGTCCTGTAATCAACCTTTTTAGAAGATCTAAAACACTTACTTTACTGACTTCTAGAGTATTTTTCCGATGAATGTTTTTTAGAGGCCACGGAATTAATGTTCCGCCCGATTGTGGTCGAGACAACTGGAGGAATAAGTGGGAAATCGCTTCGCTTCCTAAAGAAGCTTGGACGCTTAGCCACATTAAAAAGCCACGACACACGTGAGACCCGGTGGCTTCTCCAGTTGATCTCCGTTGCTATCGTGAGAGGCAACGCAACATCAATAATGTTGGCGGGGTCCACTTCGGATGGATGGCTTTGTTAACTTCTAGTAAATTACAATTATTTTTAACAATTTAATATCTTAAAAAAATTTGATTTGAATATTTAAATCTGAAACCAACGGGTAACTGAAACATCTTTTCATGTTAATTCCATAATAACTCGGAATAGTTGATAATGACAAATTATCTTTGAAAAGATTCGAATAATTTTCATCACATTGAATTTTGTGACATGGGTGGATGAATACACATGAGCGACTGGTTACATTTTATCCTGAACAAATGTTAGTATTTAGTTGAATAAACTATTTTAACTAAAGATATTAAAATAAATTCCATTGTTAGACATGAGTACCGTCCTTACATTTCTTTTGGCATATTTCAGACGTCATCAAACTACAGCCCGCCCACTATTTCGAAATATTTATTTATTAAAACACCAAGACCACGCTAAAAACCGAACAAATGTCACGTGATCCCGATACACTCAACCAGGGACCTCATCCTCGCTCGGTGGTCTTTCCACGAGCCCACACAAGATCGCACAGGGCGGCAGGCCTTGATGAGGTCTTCCAGAGAGGCTGGACCGGGGCGTTGGCTATCATGTGACCAACGATCGGTTAATCTGAGGGCCCTTTGTTGGGCCTCCTCGATTCGCCTCCTGTTGGACCACGATAGCCGCGGACCCCATGATCCGCAAGCGTACGCAACACAGGGTTCGAAGTACTGGCGGTAGATATTCGCCAGTACCGGGTGCGACCCGTATTTCCAAATACCAGATAGAGTTCGCAGAATGTTCAGTTTATGTTCGCATTTGCGAAGGAGGTTGTCCACATGAGGGGAGAAACAGAGGTGCATGTCGAGGGTTACCCCTAGGACCGTCTGACTCCTGCAGAAGGGAACGGAAGTAAGTCGAAACACGTGGCGTTATGTGGTTCACCAACTCGCTTGAATCTTGCAATTCAGACGCATTTGGAAACGCTCAGGGGGTACCTAATACTCACCGGAAAAGAACCATCAAAACTTGTCCCCCTGGCGACATCTTCGTCCCAGGACGATGCACCCCTTTCGAGATATTCAATTAATATTTTAATAATTAACTCAAATAAAAACTTTAATTAAAAAAATAAACTATTTCGCAAGATTTAATTCGAAAAAAACTTATCAGCATTAACATTAAATTTTTGTTTGTTGCTATTCCTAATATGTAGGGCAACCAAAAAATTGCACTTTTTAATAAAAAAAATTGCAAAAATGAATTTTAAAAATTGTAAAAAATTGCAAAAATAATTTTTTTTAATTGTAAACATTACATTATGCAAAAAATTAACGAAATTATTTATTGTAATAGGAAATCAAATATTCCTGAACATTTTCAGGTTTAAAGTTCCTCTCTTTACTAAGAATTTTCGTCAAAAGAGATATTGCCCTTTCGATAGATGCTGAACTTGCGCTACATTTTCTGAGATGTGAATAAACTTCTGGCGATAGATTCTTATTTGAGAATTCAAGAATACTTAGTATTCCTGATTTCTCAAGCTTTTTTGATATATAGGATTTTATGTCGCATGGATCTGATGTAAAGTCTAGGGTGTTTAGATCACCATAAGCTGTTGCAATGGAGTAATCAAGCAATTCAGTATTTGAAATCATTTCAATTAATCCCAAATAATTTGAACTGATTTGGGTTAAGCTTGGAAACAACGTAGGATTATTCACTGATTTTTTTGCCTAAAATAATTAAAAACTAAAACATTTTGTATTAAAACTCCATCTCCTTCAAATTCAGATACGATTTTAATAATTTCTGGAAGATTCTGGGAGTAATATTTTGCTGCTTTTAGCCAGCTTCCCCATCTTGTAACCACAACTTCGGGTGGATTTCCGATTCGTGAAAACATCTCCAAACGTCTCTTGTTTTTGACTGTGGCAGCCTTTATAGACGAAATCAATTCATCAACATCTGCGAAGTATGCCTTAATCTTTAGAGCACAGTTGTGCAATAAATGTGACACGCAAGTCACGTGGAAAAGATTTTGGTATATCAATTTCATTGATGCCCCAGCTAAAATTAAATTTATTTATATATACCACTGGTCATATATCTCGCCCCATCTGTAACGAATAATATAAAATTTTCACGTTCAATAGAAAATTTCTTTATTACTTTGTCCACCTCAACACAAATTGTTGAAGTAGTAGGCGGATAATATAGATTGGTACACGATACTAAATGAAGATTTTTTGGAGTGGAGATTTTCCCAATCAAAGTAATTAAAAAACGAGTTCCATTGATTTGGGCTTCATCACAAACAAAAAAAACACATTCCCCACTATTGAATAACTTAAAAAAAACAACAGTAAATGAGTCTGAATGGTATTAATTTTATATTTTGATATTTCTTTAACATTTAACCTGCAAGATGATTCAGATGGCAAAGGATATGTTTCCTGCTCAAAAAGCCGTATGAGGGAAGGATGTCTGATTTTATAAATTGGTATGTTTGCCTCCAAAAACGCTTGTGTTACTTTGATCCCCCAATCCTTTCGAGTATCCGTTATCGCCGAAAGAAATGTTTGTGAACTCTGAGATGAATTTGTCCATTCTATAAATTTAAATTCAAAGAAATACTGTGTGCTTTTAAATGTTTTTTTGAAGAACGGTGCGCATCAACAAAAAATTTTGTGTCACACCGTACAACAGTTGAGCAATTGGAGCAAAATAAATTCCCTTCACTGTCAATAACAAACTCGGGGAATTTCTTTGCATAAAATGAAATTTTCTGTGACACTGTCCTTTTACCCATTACAACAAACAACTAAAACACGTTTTAATAATCTTTTACTTATAATTATATTATTTTTTAATAAAAAAATTTTTTTTTTAATTTAAAAAAATTGCAAAAAATTGTAAAATGACTACAAAAAATTGCAAAAAATTGCAAATTTAAATCGAATAAAAATATAATTAAAATTAATGTCTATTCATTACTTTATTATTTATCGAATTTTAATTAAATTATATTTAATTGCAAAAAATTGCAATTGGTTGCCCTACTAATATGAAAAGAAAAGTTGATCGCCAATGTCGTGTATTTAACAAATTATGGGAAATGAAATATTTTTTGCGAAAGATGAATTAAAGCAGAAAGCTTATTGTTTAATATGCCACGAACATCTCTCTGTTATGAAGGAGTATAACATTCGACTTCACTATAAACAAATCATTCTCCGATATATTCAAATACAGTCCGACCCCGAATTGGGGTAGACCCCAGGGGTGGGGCACCCTCGGATTTTGGGGCACCCCCGGATTTTTGAAGGCTACGTGAGGATAAAATTGAATCACTGAAGCGCACTTTACGAATTCAACAAGGCCTTATTAAAAAATTGAAAATAATGAAAATGTAACAAGAGCCGGATACGAAATAACGAAAATTATTTCACTTGGAAAAATATATGCAGCAATTTAAAACCAAATATTGATGAAGTTATCAAAATACTGAGATCTAACGTCTAACGTAGATGGCTAAGCATGTGATCGATGTTGAAACGATTGTTTTTATTGCACAATAAGGTACGATTATTCTTTGAAAGTAAAAATTTTGATGCTTCATACTTTTATGATCTTGAAAAATTTGCATTTCTGGTTGACATTACTTTTCATCTGAATGATCTGAATTCGAATTTACAAGGAAAAAATCTGCTGATATATGAATTATATTCTCAATTTATTGCATTTGTGGACGATCTGGATGAGGCGCAAGTACATAGGAACCCGCCTTCGAATTCGGCTGTACAACTCCTTTGTCGAACCAATCTTGCTTTACAACGCGGGGACCTGGGGCCTAACCGCTAAAGAACTGGAGCAGCTCAACTCTTTCCACAGAAAACAACTACTCCTGGGAATTCACTGGCCAAAAAAGATGACCAATAATGAACTCTACAGAATCACCCATACATCTGAGATTGCAAAGAAAGTGATGTTTACGAAGTGGATGCTCTTTGGACATGTACTTAGAGCCTCGGAAATGACGCCAGCCAATCAGAACATGGAATCCTACTTCTGCTCATTAAATAAAACGGCATATAGGGGCCGACAAAGAACAACATTACCGACTACGCTCGACCATGATCTCACGTCGATTGGAAGGAAACTGAAATCGGCCGATGATCTGGACGAACTGAGATGCCTCGCACGTAACAGGGGAGCGTGGATACGACTAACAAAGCGTATCCTGAGTCGGATGGCAGAATCTTAATTAACTTTTTGATTCCGCGAGATTGCTTTAATAATAATTTGGAAGTACTTTTGTTTGCAAACAGTTATTTTCAAAAATGAAAAATATGAAAAACAATCATAGAACAAGAATTACGGACAATCATCTTAATGATGTTTTAATTTTAGCGTCCACAACCTATGCACCTAATATCGATGAACTCTTGAAAATAAATGACAGTATATGAAAAATTAAACAGCAAATTCAATTAAAATTTACTCGTTGTTTGATTAAATAAAGTTTTATTCAATTAATTAATAGCCTCGGGAGAAGCAATGGTTGTTCCAAAGAATATCCATTGCGATCCTGAGGGGCAACGTCTTCTCGATCATCAGCAGCTTAAGATTATGTTAATCATTTTCGCACGTTTAAACTGTTTTTCTTTCAATTAATTAATATTAGCCTTAAATAAGTAAAAAAATTATCCGGCCCGCAGACCAATAATTTTTTATAATCCGGCCCGTGAAGTCGGAAATTCTGCCGACCCCTGTTCTAGAGCTTTATTTTTAGTTCAATTGGTTAAAACTCCATATAAAAAACCTATATTGGTTTGATCCAATTTGTATTTTAATCAATTTCGTAATTTGTTATCAATTATACAAAGTGGAATTTACACTTTTTAAACAAGAAAAATGTTCAGTGTTTCCCACTGTCAATTGTGTCTCCTATTACATTGCTTTCATGGTGAAAGCTTGTATGCATTCGAAATACTATGTAACAAATTTATTTCGGCCTTGCAAATTTTTGTTAAGCGTGTTCAGGTGTTTTGTAATATCTACCGTAAGTGCTAGTCTAGCAACCAATCAAGAGATTCCAATTCTAATAAAGTTTTGTTCATTGCAAACATGAAGTGTTTAATTTCTTGTCTTAAATCAAAAAATCTGTTTAAAACCACACCTCGGCTTACGACCTTATCCCGGAATGATCCCTGGGCGAAACCAATATAGCTGAGAATATTTTCATATTGACGGTGATTTAGACCAGCGGTTCTCAAATGCGGCCCCCGGGGCCGCATGTGGCCCCCAGAATTTTTTTTGCGGCCCCTCTAGAGTAACTAACTTTTTTAATTTTTTAATAATTTTTAAATTTAATTATTCATTCTTAAGGTTAAACATATCCATAATTGGTGATTTCATTAATCAATTTGAAGCACGTTTTGGGGTAAATTTATATAAATTTAATTTTTAGAATTTTAAAGAATTCCTTCCTTTAATGAAAATATTCGTAACTCCATTCAGCGTGGAAATTAAGGATGCGCCTGCAAAGTTTCAATTAGAACTCAATAATTTACAACATGATATAGAAATGGCGGCATTGTTCAAAAATGCGTCAATTATTAATTTTTACGAATTAATTCCTCAAGACAAATTCAAAAATATAACACACAATGCATATATGAATCTACATATTTATGCGAATAAATATTTAGTAAAATGGAAAAATTTACGTAATTTTATTTATTTGAAAAGTCCAGATAAAATTGATTTTTAATTATTGCGTCTGCTTTCAGTCAATTCTCCTCCTCTTCGAGCCCGAGCAAGTGTCTTCAACGGGTACATTTATCCATTTTACAGGGCAGGCCACTTTTGTGATTGTTCTCGAGTCCGATTTAATTGCATGCTTCGTCGCTGTAGGAAGGAGTTTATACTCCGGGCGCATGCTTTCCAATGTTCTCTTTATCACGATTGACTGGATATAAGCTCGCGTAGATTCCTGGACTTGCAAGGAGTTCTGGTAATGTTTATAGAATCTGGATGTTATTCCATCTCACGTAATAACCAAAGGTATGATATTCACTTTTGCGTTATGGATTACCTTCAATTCGTTCGCCAAAAGGTCATATTTATGTAATTTTTCTACTTCTACTTGCTTCAAGGATTGCTGAGAAGTAATCCCAATTTCGATAAGCGTAATAATATTCCGAACTTTGTCGAAGACAAAAATGTCCGGTTTATTATTACTCACTATAGTGTCCAAAATGGAAAATATAAAAATATATAAAATATTTTTTGTGCGGCCCGCAAAGCTAATCTTAATTATCGATTTGGCCCTTGAGCTAAAAAGGTTGAGAACCCCTGATTTAGACATCTTGCAAGGATAAAATTTGTCGTCAAAATGACCACCTCCATTAAATGGTAAATTTTTAACGTTTTGGTGCAGAGTACATTTTGGTGCAAAATAAAGTGAAATATCCAAAAATCACATTCTCCATTTGCAGCTGTAACTTGTCTTTGAATTGAGCCACAACGCCAGTTTTTTTCCAAACATTGATGGAGCTAATTTGTAGCCACACTAACAGGATGTGCCTATTCCACTCCAAAGCTATCCAACACACTGACAAGATATTTGAATATTTCATTTGGCGTGTCCATTATAAGGTATCAAATCTAGGAATTTCTCTGACCGTCAAATCCTCGTCCACGCCACAAATGAATATATCTAACTGAACCACATCCATAATGTCAGCACACTCGTCAATAGCAATAGAAAAGGTAATGAATGAACTGATTTTCGTCTTGAGTTTATTATGCGAATCCTATTCGCTACAGTATTTCTTGTAAGGGTAATGCTTTAACTCGGCAAAGAAATATTAAGTTGCAACTTTCTTTGGAATGACCCGCATTCTAAATCAACTCTACGTTTTGTTTAAAAATGCATCTAAACGAAACAAAATAAACAATTTAAATCCAAAAATATATTCATTTAAATAAAATATTTAAACAATTAATTATTTTTCAAGTAATAAATTTTTATTTGTAATGAAAAAAAATTTTTTAATCAATATCAATCATTGTCAAAAAGGATAGTTCTTTACTGGGAGAGAGACTGACTCGATCGAGAAAGAGTTAAAGCGTACTATCGCAAGGGATATCCGTTCAATAAACCATTTCGATTCGCGGGCGTCGCCTGTGAATGTAGATATCCAAATCTCCTGAACGAACCTGATTACCTCTCCTTCCAAGGAACCGAAAGTCTCAACTGTGAATTGGTACTTCTCTGCATTCAGCAGTTGTGGCGATTGATTCAGGAGGATGCTTACATCAGCAGGTTCTGGGGCGAGAATTCTTGAATCTATATTTTTATTTAGTTTTAAATAATAATTCAAGATTTTAAATAAACTTTTAAACTTTTTTTGCGGGGCATATTAGATCGTCCACAGGCCGTATCTTTGACACCCCTGCCATATATCTTCATTTGGAATGAGAATTTGTACCATCGCAATATGAATCGTAATGAATTGTTTACTCATATTAGTCAGAAGATAACTCTTCACCCACAAACGTCAGTAGATTAAATATCATTCATTTTGAACGACTTTTAACTACATTGAACCATATTAAAAACTTACTAATTTCGAAAAATAAAATATTTTTTGTCATTTAGCAACGTTTCATTAAAGGGGTTTTATATCAACTGTATTAAAATCAAATTATAACATTTTCCTCGATTAAAACAAATATCTCTGGAAACACTATTCAGCAAAATTATTGTAATAATCAAAATCTATTCACAAATCGTGTTAATTACAATAATTAAATGTACAAAAAAATTACAAAAAATAACTAAAGTGTCTTTCCAAACAACGAGCCAAAAAGTTCATTCCTAACAAAAAATTAAAAAAACCAACATTGACTCATCCGTCCACGTACTAGTATCGACAGGCGCAAAAAATCCAGCAAGTTTCTTAATAACCGTATATCTAAAAACAACAAAACCTCCAAACCTTATTTTTCTCGACTTTGTAGCTCTCACATCCACAGGTCTATCCATTTTATATTGAGCTCGACTACGCATATCCAAATAATTCCTATCTCATCACCAACACACAAACTTATCAACTTGTGAACAATCCAAAGACCCTTCCGTATTCTTTTTGATAAAATCACTAAGCTGTCTCTGATAGAAATCCGAATCGTCAAACATCTCTGTGTCATATTGATAAAGAGTCCCGTCGTTTCTCAAGTCTTGGACACGTGTCAAAGGCATTGACTGGTCAATCTGTCCCACTACACGACAATTTGATCGATTCATTTGAGTTTTCCTGATTAAACGAGTCGGATCTGACATGATTTGTTCAATTTGGACAACTGGAGATTTTTCGAAATTGGAAAAGTCTTTTTTCGGCATTTTAGCCACTGAAAGTCTTGTCTTATCAAACCAATCTTGCAGAATTCCATTTCTACAAAATAATAATTATTTTTTAACCGACAATCCTTCAATTTAACATCAAAATCCTCAAGAAACTCATTTCCGGCAATTTCAACGTCTTTTTCCAAAAAAGACGAACAAACTGAATTCAAAATACTTTCAAATGAATCGGTAAAACAGTTTAGTTTATCCCTAACTAAAAAAATTAAAAAATCTAAAAACTGGATTCAATTTGTTGGGTCAACTCGAGGTCCCCACACCCCTCAATTTGACTAAATAAATGTTTCTGTGGCAGAGAATTTACATTTGCCAGAATGGGCTGAACTTTCATTCGACATTTCAACAATTTGTTGTTCAATTCTGTTATATCAATCAAAAATACCGATTTGAAAACGTGTTGATTTAGATTTAAGATTTTCCAGTTGATTTGTATTTTCAGTAATGATTTTGGGAGGAATTCTCTTTCCTGTATTTGTTATGATAAGAAAA
The DNA here is from genome assembly GCF_006345805.1 of Octopus sinensis. NCBI lineage: Eukaryota > Metazoa > Mollusca > Cephalopoda > Octopoda > Octopodidae > Octopus > Octopus sinensis. Next base: position 15,540 of record NW_021833588.1, on the reverse strand, counting down.
TGCCTGTAGATGTGACAAATTCAAGTTCTTTGACTCGTTTTATTCCAGAACAGACACTGTGATTGTATTACGGAGAATATAGAAACCTCTCGTTGTCATAATCGGAATAATTTGACTGAATGTCTTCCTCTGAACAGGATGGTCCGCTCGTTGGTTTTGTATCGAAATTTTTGTTTGGGTAGTCTTTGAAAGAACAGGTCTCTGATGATTCGTCTGAATAGTATTCTTCAGTATCTTTAGATTATGTTAACTAGAAAAAAATTTACCGTCCATTTCAAAGGTAATTTTGTTATTATTTTAATAAAAGATTCAGCACTACGTAAGAAAAACGTGAATTAATTATTTTATTTAAATTTATAATTTTTTATTTTAATAAAATAAATTATAAAAATTATAAGAATTAAAAATGATAATACAATGTTTTATTAGTTGATTAAAATACCTTGTACGGGTAAAATACTAATTATAAATTCCAACTGTTCATATTGATTTATATTATATTTTTTCATGTATTTTATTAATTTGAAAATGTCATTTTTTTAATGTAGGTGAACCTGAAATCATTAAAATTTTTTTTTGGTAGATTGTCAATATCTGCACAAAACAAACTGAAAGTCGTACAGAACCAGTGCTTACTGATATTACTGAAACGTGACAAAATTACGCAGATTTCGGAATTGAGAATACACTCAACGTCATAAAATTAATGGACCATCTTACAGAAAGACAGCACATCTTCTTAGCGATGGCAAGATCTACCGGAGGTCCCCTTGAAGAGGAGTATCTTGCCTATGAGAAGTGTGCTAGGAAATTTGAAAAAAATCATCCCCGTTTGGACGGTGATTAAGAATTCGATACAAGGAAGAGATAAAAGGAAACGCACTGACGTAGAGCTAAATGTATGATCGGAAAATTTTCTTGAGTTTTGTTAAAAATAAACACATGGGTCCAAATTCTACTAGTAATCGTTGTATTCTTTCACTGCTATTCTCTGGTGTCAAAGAATCCTTTTTGGTTATAATGAAATGAAATTTTCAATAATTTAATTGAAAGTTCTCATCAGAAAAAAATTAAAATAAAAGGGTTTTGCAACCACATTAAAGTTGGGAGATGCTGCTTTAAAATATCGAATTTTAAAAGAGGCTTTGAAAAATAAATTTCCGCAAGATTTTTTAGGCAAATTAAATATAGACCTAAATCTTGTCATTACTTTGTCATTACTTTGGTAGTCCCTGAATCTAGACTGCGCGTTGACATGAATCTGCACATCCATGCACTATACGTGGGCCCTAAGAGGTTGAGGTTGATAGAGTAAAACACTACAAATAACGAAAACAGAAATTTAATAACTAAGATGTTCTTTCCAGAGTTAAACTTTATTGCTAATATAGTTACTTTTTACTTATTTTCCGAGGCGTGGTGACAACAATATTTTTTTAGATTAAACAGTATAAATTTTTAATTTTTCAAGCATAAAATCGCCCCACCAAACTTAGAAATAGCAATGACCAATGAAATCACTTGCACCGCAAAAAACAATTTGACTGCTAATTCGGGTAGTTGTATTACCAGGGAAGATTGATATACAAGAAATGAATTGACGATGTCGAACTCGCAACCGTTGGCAATACCCACCCGGAGTAAGTAAGGTGGAAATTCTGAGCTGAGGCGGGGACATACACTTCTCGCTGCCAATTTAGCAATCAGGTTTCCAATTGCTATAACCAAGATTGATTGATTTAAAATCACCTTTTCAATAATCTGGTTATTATTGGATCCTTGCTCTCTGATAAGGTAGGAATTACTAACATTTTTTTAATTTAACTCTTGAGTTAATTAGGGTAATTAATTAGGTGATTCTAACAATCCTTAAGATTTTTCTCAGCTTTTCCCGATGTTAAACTCTGGACCCAATGCATGTGGGGAACGGAAAGGGAACAGTTTTAGTAAAGATTTGAATCGGGGTGATGTGCTTCAGACATTTCTGATACGCCGTCTTGAATTGTTGTTTTGAGGTCATCCGTAGAGTCCGTATAGTGCAAACCGTATTGATTATGAACAGAAGGCCCTCGCCAAGTCGGTTTAACCGGCATAAGCGGATACAGTTATATCCCGGGAATGAGGGAGTAATAGAGGAAGGTGTTAATCTGGTTTCTTGCAAGGCAGCTACATTGATGTTATGTTTTTTGAGGGATGTCCGTAATTCAAGAACTTTCCCTCTTATTCCATTGATGTTCAGTTGGAGTATGATTAGATAGGGTCTCGATTTTCCTCCACATCGCCCGAAAGCAGAATGCTCAAGCCTTTCGTCCATCGGGGGCTGAGATCCTGGGATTGTCGTCTGGATAATTCCAGCTGGGAAGAGTGCTTTCTCGAATTCTGTGCGCCTTCACAGTTGTAACAACTGGTGAACCACATGATGCAACGTGACAAAATTACTATAATTACTGACATTCAAAACTGGTTTGTAATAAAAAATAAAGTTTTTTTCATTAATTATTGTCAATTATCTTAATTTTTAATGGCAAACCTAATACCTAATAAATTAAGCCACGTGTGAACACGCTGTTGATTTACTTTGTGGTGCTCTCTTAATTTTTTGCTACATTTTATTTTTTTATCCTAATTGGATTCAGAAGGAATAATTTAAGATGTATTTTCGTTTAATGATTTAATTATCTGAAAGTTCATCATTTTTGTGATATTTTTCGATTTTATTCCTTTAATCTACTTTTTTTTTACTTATTTATACTTTTTGCGATATTTTTCGATTTAGTTCATTTAATATCCATTTTTACTTATTTATAATTTTTGTGATGCTTTTCGATTTTGTTCTTTTAATCTCCTTTTTTACTTATTTATACTTTTTGTGATATTTTTAGATTTAGTTCCTTTAATTTCTTTCAGGGTTGTTAAAAATCATGATTTTTTTCAAAAAAATCTGATTTTTTTGATTTAATCACGATTTTTTTGATTTAAATCAGATTTTTTTGAATTAAATGATCTTTATTTCAAAACGACCCTTTCCACCTGGCTTATCAGAGAACCTCTCTCTTTGTACATAAACACTGAAAAACGGCCACGCAGAACGATCTATCGTAGTTCCTTATGTCCACCGGGATCACTTAACTAGTTTGCATTACGCTTTCTTTCTTTGTGGTCTTCGGGTTAATAAATAAAAAAATATTTCAAAGCGAACTAAAATAAAAAACAATGGAAATCGTTTTTATTTATTTAAAAGCTTGTAAATGGAAACAAGTTTGGCTGCTTTTTCGATCCCCAGCCTATTGCGTACATTTGAATGTAGAAATCCGAATGTTGAAAAGATTCTTTCTATTCCACCTGTCGAAGCAACTGCGCTGCTATTAAACTAAAATACCGCATTCCCTTTTCTCTGCATAGATTACCATTTCAGTGCCACACCGAGTCGAAGGCCTTTTCAATGTCGAGACTATTCAAAATACCGCATTCCCTTTTCTGGAGGGCGCTCTTTATACTAGACGACACCTTGTGAAGGCAGTCCCCGCATGAGCGGCCCTCCCTGAAGCCCCATTGGAACTCAGGGAGGGCGTCTGCCACCATCAGCCCCTCTAGGAGCCTTTGGTGCATAATTCTTTCTAGGATTTTAGATATCGCGGGGAGCAAGGAAATGGGCCTATATCCCCGGGGACATCATGTGGCTTCCCGGGTTTTCCGATAAGGATCACCTCAGCTACTTTCCACCTGGAAGGAATCATCCCAAGTCGCAAGCTCCCGTTAAATAAAACCTTTAGCGCAGTGATTAACCGCGGCGGGGCCTTCTTAAAGATGGCCATCGGGATCCGATCCAAGCCCGCCGCGGTGTTCTTACTTCGGGAGATTGCTGCCAGAATCTCCGCTTCAGTAATTTCGCCTGCATCGTCCATTGATATATCCAGCTGGCAGCGCTTGTCCCACGACAATATCTGCTGGACAGTATCAAAGGACGATGTCTCTACGAACTGACTTCCGTCAGTTCCCGAGATGTCATTGAGATGGGCTGAAAGTATTTCAACCACCTCAACCGGGTCCGAAGCGAGGGTTCCATCAGAGCGTTTAAGGCGCACTGACTTAGCCCCCCTTCTCCCCGACAGGCTCTTCAACTGCTTCCAGAAGTCCGGAAAGCGAGGGTCCACCCTTCGGCAGGCCCTCTCCCACCGCGAACTTTCGAGTTCGCGGATTTCTCTTCGGATCTCCCTCTGAAGCCGGCTAATCCAGCCACGAAACCAAACACGGTTCCCCATCTGATGTCATCATCATTTTCCCCATCTGATGATGTCACAACCGAGACACAAATAACGGGTTCATTATGAATGTTGCTCCACCCGTCCAACATCATAGACACTGTTTTGTCCTGGAGTCTTTGTCGACAGTCTTCATGTATTTGGTCGTACACATGATCAAGTAATGTACCACCAATTTGATGACGAGAGGGTAATCGATACCCAGGAAGAAGCATTTGGACGAATTTGACAAATTCGGGATGTTCTACAGCAGCAAACGGAGTGTTTGTAGAAAATATGTATCTAGCGAGTTGCAGATCCATCAAATCTTTCTTAGATGAAGTCGTCGTAGTTACGAAATTGATTAATGAATGGTCCTTCATCCTTGGAGGAAATTCGCTTTCAGGTCTCGGCATATTTTCAGGGATATCAATATTACTTCGACATAATAAATGATGCTGCCTCATCCGAGATACAAGACCTTGTATGTCCTTCCCACAATTACGACATCTGGCACGGCTTCCGGTCTTTCCAGGAATAATACGTTTATCAAAATAAGCCCACAAAGAATCACGCTTTCTTCCAGACATTTAAAAAAATTTAAATGATTTTTTTGATTTTTTTTAATGATTTAAATCATTGATTTTTATTGTTGATTAAAATCAAATGATTTAAATTTAACAACCCTGATTTCTTTCATTTACTTATTTCTAAAAAAATAATTTTAATATTGCAAATTTATTATTTATTTGAAATTTATTATAAATTTAATAAATTATTCAATTTTAGATAATTTCGAATGATGAACTCCTTCGATTTTTTACCTATTTCATTTTTATACATAAAAAGTAATCCGAAACTAAACTTCATGGACGGGAAGCCGACGCGATCGAGAAAGAATTAGAGCGTACTATCGCGAGGGGTATTGTTCTTCAACCCAGCAATTGCCTTTTCAACCTCTTCCTGTGTTATCGCCCCACATAATGGTCCCTCCGATAATTGCGAGGAGCCAAGCTTCTTCACAATTCGGTCATAAGTGCCTCGTGGAACGGCAGATTCGACCTCTTGAACCTGACTGAGTTGGTTCCTGAGTACTTCCGGGATACGATCAGGGGTTCCAGAGAGGACTGGCAAAGCACGGAGGTCGGTGGGGGCAGCCGGGTGTTTAAGTTTGAGTGACTCGAGAAGCTCTTCCAACGGAGGTAGAACAATGTCATCGGAAGCCACATGGCGGACAGCTGCTTTAACATCATTTTTCATAAGCTTGGCGTGGACTTTATTACGAAGGTTAGTACGTTCAGATTTATTCCTTAAAGGAGGTTCAAGTACAACGGGGGGAATGGGAAGAATCGTGAATGGGTTTCACTCCTTCGATTATCTCCCTATCTTCTTATATACAGTAGACTATTCATTTAACGAAAATGAAAATTGAGCATTCGTTAAATGAATTTAACGAAAAAAATTGTTTAATTAAAAATGTGTCATGTAATCGGTAATTTTAGGTTCCTTCTTTTTAATTTTGCCAATATATTTTTCAAATTTGTAATTAGGTGAATATGTTCACAGATTCTTGCAAAAAATATTTTTCAATATTTTCCAAATATTTAAGTGCATCTGCATAACCAATGGGATTGTCATTTGTGCTATCTATTTTGTATATTGTTTCCTTTTCCAGAACTCTGAATTTTCTTATTTCAACTCCTCAAATAAAGGAATTTTTCGAATGTTTACATCGCTATCTTGTCTTGAAATTAAATTAAGAAAAATTCAATCTTAGTTGTAGTACCTGGGCTCTAATTTCATTGGATTCTTCGTCAAATCTCCACATTCTTCGTTGCAACATTTTTTTCTCCAGAATTTATTATATTCTTGTTCGCGGGCCTCATTGAGGTCGTCGTCATTTGAAAGTAAATTTTCCATGTGTCATTTTAATATTCACTGGATTTTCCATTATCGTAAATAGATAAAAAAGGACTTTTTTCATATTATTCTTCAGGCTCCAATATCACCATGCCAGTAGGTGAGAATCCTTTGACATAGTATATTCCTGTATCCAGGTGCTCATTTAGAGACCGCTTTCGGGTCCTTTTATTTTTGTCTGTTTTAACTCTTCGAACAACTTTTTCCCCAATTTTAAATTTTTCCATATGTTTTTTGAGCATTTTTTGTTCGGTAACATCAGAGTACTGGACAGCCTTTGTTCTTGTACTATTGGCGGCAAAAACTATGTCCAAGTCATGTAGTTCTCTATGTCACTTTTTTCATCCATTTTTGCAAATTTCATTAAGATGGGAATTCTTAAATTCCTTTCCGTTATCGGTTTGTAAAATAACTTGTGTACAAATATTTTTTTAATAAAGAAGAAATCTTAATACAGTATAACCTCCATTTGGGGCATCAATTTTGAAAAATTGCCCCAAAAATAGAGGTTTCCCCAAAAATGGAGGTCTGAAATTTTCTTTATTTTTATAAAAATTTTAATAGTTTTAGCATATTTTTCATTAATTTATGTCACAGGCATGGAAGGCCCCCAGGCTAAATGGGACCCTACCCTTATTAGATATTTCATACACTTAATAAATGAAATACCCAAAAGGGGAATGCTGACATACTTGCGTGGCCCCAAAATATTTCTAGATTAGTAAAATTATAATCACATTAGTACTGTTTTAATTTCAGAAAAATAAATAGAATAATTATAAATAATATGATAAATATTTCAAATAAATGTCATTACAATTTACAAAGCCAATTAAATATAGTTAAAAACAAAATTATATTAAAATCCTTCAGAAACCTTTTTAATTTTATTTTTAAGGTAAAGTAACCAATGGTAACCCCATTTATAAAAATAAAATTGTCAATTTATAATGTACGAATTATGCAGATATTTCTGTCATTTTCTTCGAAGATCTCTTCAGTTGTTTCAGATTTTATAGTATTTCCACCACTTCGTAGATGTAGATGTTACCTAACCCTAACCATGACCCTAACCATAACCCTAACCATAACCCTAACCCTATATTTTAATTGTCGCATTGCATGTCATAATTTGTAAAAATAAAATTTTAGACAAGCCATTCTAAAATAATAAATTAAACATTAAAATTATTACAAAAATAATTAAAATACTATTTTTTACATATAATTTACGTCTGCCATTTACTTTTGCCTTTTTAGTTCAAAGTGGGTCCCTTCACGCTTGATATTTGAAAATAAAATTTTAGACAAGCCATTCTAAAATAATAAAATTTTAGACAAGCCATTCGCCGACAGATTCCTCTTTGTGCCTGTTTCAGTCGAAACATCAGGCACATTCGGCCCAGCCACGCTACGTTTTCTCACCGAGAGAGGCCGTCACCTCGAGGATTAGAAAAGACCCCCGTGAGGTCAATCGGCTTTTTGAGCGCGTCTCAATAGCCGTACTCAGGGGAACAGTTTCTCTATTCTCTCTGCGCGCTAGTAGCTGACTTCTTGTTCCATTTTCTTTTCATCTAATAATAAAATAAAAAGAAAAAAAAAAAAAAAAAAAAAAAATTAAACTTAAAATTATTATAAAATAATTAAATACATTTTTTTACATATAATTTATGTCTGTTATTTTTTTTTGCCTTTTAATTCTGTACGTCCCTTCAAGCGTGGGGGTCCCTTCAAGCCGGTGACAATTTATAAATAAATAAAGTATTTTTAAGAACATTTAAACATGTTTTCCCACTAATTTTATTGATAATTAGAGTATTTTTCAAGTAGAAAAAAATTTTATTCTATTACACGAAAATAATCTGTTATTTTGTTTCCTGTTGCAGATTTCTTCATATGTATGCCCAATATTTTTCTGAAATTGTAATAGTCTTTTAACGCATCGGGAAACAAACGGTGAATATTCTCTTCAAGGTTATTCATTGCTGTTATCAGTGTCCAAGTGTGAACAGTTGCATTCAGTTTGGTCATATATTGACTCATCATTATTTTCTTCTTCATTTTCACAATTACGTCGTCTGCAATTATCGTGTCCAAATTTTCTTTCTCACTGTTAACTAAAAAATTGGACCATTGGACCCTTTGAACGCCGAATAATTCAACATCCTTGCTACTTTGGAAGCAATATTTTTTAAAGAGGACCGGACACAGGAATAAATTCTTCCCTTGTCTTGGTGAAAGCCTCAAAAACAATTTATTATACCATTTTTTGGGATAAAGTATGAGGAGAGCGTTGAATATTTCTGGGAAAATCTGTTTAAAACAGCCCCAGTATTAAAAAAATTGAGATAATTTTTTTTAATACGTGACACAGCGCCTAAAAATTACATTAATAAAAACCTTTACTAATTTTGTACTTATCTACAATATCTCGTTCAGTAAGATGTTTATTTTCACTTAATTCCTTGGCAATTTTGATCTTTAACTCAAGACTAAGCTTACGAGCCATAACAACAAGAATACAAAAATTACACGAGGCTTCCAATGAATTTTATATAATTAATTTTAATTTTAATAGCAAATATGTATATAAATTAAAATTAGTTTCTTTTTATATTTGTTTTCAATTAATAAAAAAAAAGGAAACAAGAAAGTTAATGAATTATTGAAGGAAAATGAGTAGAGCGATAGATGAAGCCTGGAGGTCAGCTCAACGACGCCGCGCTGCGTATCGAGTGGTAGTTTCCGCGGAGCACGGCGACAGAGATTCGCTGGAAGAGCCAGCTGGCAATGATGAGGCGCCAGAAAGGCAGGCGCGACAGACCCAGGTTGGAAGGGGTTCTGAACTGCGGCGAGTTAGAGAAACGCATGAAAGAACTGCGTGCAAGAAGAGCAAGGTCGGTCTCTCTTTTTTTGTTAACCACGTTGCAGATGATGCAGAGTGGAACAGGATTGGGAATAGGATTAGGAAAATGCATAAAGAAATACAAGATCGAAATAGGTAATAGATTGAGAAAGGATTACTGGGAGAAAAGAATAAGAAGGGATGATAGAGACAGAAAAACAATTGACTTGGTAAAATAAAATAACAACACGAATAAGAATTGATATGAAAGGAAATTAGAAAAAGAATTGGAAGATTAGAGAACAACAACAGCGCGCAACGTAATTAACGCTTCAACAAGTTCTTTTTTTTCTCAGCCGTCCCCTGGCTCCCTTGCTTTCAATCCCTTCGTTGCCACGGAAGCCGTCGTGCTGAAAACCCTGAGGAGTTTTTCTTCAGACAGCAGCGGTGGGGTAAATGGCTTGACACCCGGTCATCTAAAAGACTTGACTTCTCCTATGACCGCAGAAGCTGGGCGGAAACTATTACGCTTAATTACCAATCTCTTTAACCGTGTTATCTCTAGTTCGCTTCCTGATTTTGCTCGCGGTATCTTTTTTCTGCAACCCCTACTGCCCTCGGGAAGAAGGAAAACGGCGTAAGACTTATCGCTGTGGGAAATGTTTTTCGGAGGCTCTTCGCTAAGCTTTCTGTCATGCTGTTTGTCCCCTGTTTGTCTCCAAACTTTGTGCCCGCTCAACTTGGTGTCGGGGTTTCCAATGGTTGCGAGGCCGCGACCCATCCATTCGTGAGCTGTAAGAATCTTCCAAGGAGTTTATCATGGTCAAACTGGACGCATCTAATGCTTTTAACTTTATCAGACGGGATCACTTACTAGAGTGCTGCCTTATGGATTTTAACTGGCATTGATTGTTATAGTAGGTTGGTAGGTTTTAAAAGAATCTATTCAGAGTTGCATTTGTCAGACCACTTTTTCATAAATCTTTAAAGGATATAGAAACCATATAAAATCGTTTTCTATCTATTTGAACCTTGTTTAATTTTTAGGTGATTGAACCGATTAATATTTCCCGTTGTCCAAATTTTGACTTATTTTCACAATCGTGAATTAGTACAATCTTTAGATACCGAGCATTTTAACGAACGGCAAACCGATCTCATTTTATATTAATCAAGTTACGAAAGTCTATTGTTTTGAACATTACTTGTTAATTAATCTATCATTTTGAAGACAAACAGAATTTTATTGTAAAAACTGAGACAGTAAAATAAATTTTTGACGTCTGATACAACGAGACGACTGCTCTAGGCAGTCGAGCTCTTCTGAAGAAACGTCTATTTGCTGTCTAGAGCAATTGCTTTTGCTCTCTTTTTCTTCACATGCAGACAGTAACTCGGGTTAGCGTTTATTGTAAGCCCCAGGTATCATATGCAGCTGGGGCAGTCAATTTCAGCTAGAGGCCCGGGACTTTGATTTGGTGACTTTTTCGTGTTAATTCGTAGATAAGCGGATTTGTCTATTGCTAACGAGAGCCGCTTACTGGTGCACCACTCCTTTATCACTTCAATGTAGGTGGCAAGCCTTCTTACTGAAGTCGCGTCCTTTGAGGTGTCTAGGACGAGGACGTCATCTGTTATATTGAACAAGTCGTTAAAATAGTAAGAAATAGTAAAACATTAAATTAAATGGAGTTAAACTCTTTATTTTGCAGCAAGATAATGCTTTTGCCAGACTTTGCGAGTAGTAAGAAAATATATTAACAACAAAACTAACCACCCAACAAATATAATGCATGATTTAATATAAAACTTTCGCATGGGCATCTCAATCACCTGACTTTACCGAATTAAACATGTTTGGTCGATGAAGAAAACTAAATTATTGCAAAATTCGCCAAAAAATTTTAAAGATTGGAAATAAAAATATTTTCAATATGGGAATGTAACAATAGTGCTTGTAAAATTCCTCCCCGTAATCAACTTAACGACCTTGTCGATAGGGCTCTTGTGTCGGCAGGTTTCCTTTCCATTCTAGAGTCAGTCGGCCTCTCTTAAACTTAAATTATAGGAAAGTTTTTGTATTTAAATATTGTTTAGTTAGTTTTGAATATAGTTGGTTTATATTGTAAAATTTTAATTATAATTTATTACTAAATATATAATAAAATAAATGTCACATGTTTTTTTTGTGCTTAGCTGTACTTTCTTATGTGCCCAAATTTATTAATTTGGTCAATCCGGAAAGTAACATAGTATCGCTAATTAATGGATCATAGCGTACATTTTATAGTACAAAATTCTCTGATGTGATGAAATGATAGGGACAAATGATTAATGATTACCTATTGTTCTGATCAACTTTAGTCATTTGAGAGACTATTTTTAGCATACTTTATTAATATATTCGAATCTATCGATTCGAGAGCCATTTTTACAAAGATTAATATTTCTAATATTAGTTTGAATTTGGAATTGTATTATGTCACATGGGTGATCAGACCCCTATGGGCACCTGGTCTTACGTGTTTCCATGGCAACTACATAGCAATATTTACTAAAAGGCCTACTGATATAAAGACAAACGATGCGAACTAATGATTGAACTTTAAATTTTTGAGAAAATGATGTTTTATATTTGAACCATGCTTGCTTAAAATAGTAAAATTATTTACAACATTAGCAAATTATAATGTGAATTATTTTTATTTTTGATAATATAAATTGCAACATTAGCAAATTATAATTTACATCAAATTTTTTGCAAAGTTTGTAACAACTTTAACTCTAACCTTAACCCAAACCCTAACGTTGCAAGTGGCAACATAATATTCAAAATCTAACCCTAACCTTAACCCAAACCCTAACGTAACCCTAACTCGAAATTAAATGATGTTTCTCAAACCCTAACGTTGGCAAGTGACAACATAAATATTCAAAATCTAACCCTAACCTTAACCCAAACCCTAACTCGAAATTAAATGATGTTTCTGCTGACGATTCTTCAGACATTTTTGACAAAAATTGAAGCCTTTTTGGCCAACCGGTGTTTGCTTCGAGCATTCATATCCTCCGGGAATATCCCGATTAACGCTTCCTTAATTTGATTGTATTCGTTAATATTTCTGGCGTAACCCTTAAACCCAGACATCACAAAGTGTGAGTAACCACGCTGTTAAAATTAATATACTTTTGGTAAGCCATTTTTAAAAGATAATTCAAATGTAATTTTAAATTAGAATAATTGATTAATCTACACTCTTCCATATATAAATTGCTATATTCAATATTTAATACCTTTTCTGCGGTTTCCATAGAAACACGTAAAAGGACTGGCTGCCCATAGCGACATAGTCACCCATGTGACGAGAAAATGATGTTTTATATTTGAACCATGCTTGCTTTAAAATAGTAAAATTATTTACAACATTAGCAAATTATAATGTGAATTATTTTTCCCCCCAAAAAAAAAAAAAAAAAAAAAATTAATGTCCTCTTTTTGTATCTCGATGCGGATTGATAAATAATTAAAATACCGCATTTGTGTTATTAAACTTATCATTTCACAATAATAAGAAATGTAAATAAAAAGTAAAAATAATTTATTCAATTTAGAAAAAAATGGAGTACGAACGATCTGATTATAGATAAAAAGCTACACAGAACAAGTATCTCACAAAATATTTTTTACTTTGGAAAAACGAAATTTTTATGACAAGCTATCGGTGAAGGAAAATATGGAAAAGTATATTGGTTTTTGTTAATCGTAATCTTATTTTTATAGGGAAAGATTCTCAAAACAAATGAAATGGTCGCAATCAAAGAAGTAAAATGGCTGAAAGACGATTTGACTTCTTCATCCATCAAGGAGGTTAAATATTTTAAATAACTCAAAAGGTCTCATCTCAATAATAAAATGGTATGGTGTGTGTCTGTCTTCTGTGTGTGCACACAATTTCAAATTGGCAAAGTACAGATAAATTGTCAAAATCTTTCCCCCTTATAATTGCCAATAATGGGGAACAAGCTTAAAATCATGAACTCCTCCAAGAATCTTCCACCCTACGATGTCCTCGACTTACATGATGAGGTCCTTAAAACCTTCCCCCCCAAAAAAAATTAAAAAAAATTTTCTGCATTTTGGTTAAAATGAACAACTACGATGTCCTCGACTTACATGATGAGGTCCTTAAAACCTTCCCCCCCAAAAAAATTAAAAAAAATTTTCTGCATTTTGGTTAAAATGAACAACTACGATGTCCTCGACTTACATGATGAGGTCCTTAAAACCTTCCCCCCAAAAAAAATTAAAAAAAAATTTTCTGCATTTCGGTTAAAATGAACAACACGATGTCCTCGACTTACATGATGAGGTCCTTAAAACCTTCCCCCCAAAAAAAATTAAAAAAAAATTTCTGAAGTTTGGTTAAAATGAACAACTACGAAGTCCTCGACTTACATGATGGGGTCCTTAAAACCTTCCCCCAAAAAAAAAATTAAAAAAAATTTTCTGCATTTTGGTTAAAATGAACACTACGATGTTCTCGACTTACATGATGGGGTCCTTAAAACCTTCCCCCCAAAAAAAATTAAAAAAAATTTTCTGCATTTTGGTTAAAATGAACAACTACGATGTCCTCGACTTACATGATGAGGTCCTTGAAACCTTCCCGCCAAAAATCAAAAAATTATTTTCTGCATTTGATTAAAATGAACACGTTAATGTCCTCGACATTCATGATGAGGTCCATTAAAACCTTCGAGGCAAAAATCTCACGTATTAAGAATATCCTTGATGAAAACGACAGCGAGAATATTAGCACTGATGAACTCCTAATTATTCGCGAGAAAGAAATTCAATTCATCCTATGTTTTTTCTCTTTAAAATTAAATGCATATACCATTATCGACATGAATCAAAATTAAAGCTATTATCATATTTGACTTTGACAGAATGTGCAATTACAGATTGCACGACTTTGAATAGAGTGTGCAATTAGCAGATTTTGAAAAACCACTTTGATAGTTGAAACCACATTAGCACAATCATTAACACAATTTACCACCAATTGACGCACGACCTTGAATAGAGTGTGCAATTAACAGATTTTGAAAAACACTTTGATAGTTGAAACCACATTAGCACAATCATTAACACAATTTACCACCAATTGACAGCGCCATCAGAAGAATTTGCGTAAAAAATATTAACTATTTAGTTAAGTTTTTCGTAAGCTAGAATTTATTTTCGGTATGCCTCTTTTCCTAAACTTTTTTATTATTCAAAAATAATTTTTTCAATAGATAACCGAAGAGGGAAGACGACCTTAAGAAAAGAAGTTTTTCGTAAAGATAGAATTTATTTTCTGTATGCCTCTTTTTCCAAATATTTTTTATTATTCAAAAATAATTTTTTAAATAGATAACCGAAGTAGGAAAAACGAAGCTGAAGAAAAAACGGTCAGCTTAAGGTAATTAATTAATCTTTTTTGTGTGTCGCTTTTTTGGCTGCTGCTACTCTGCCTGCCGCATCTCCGCCTGTCCATTTCTGCCTGCCCCATTCCGCCAGTGGTTTGTCTAATCAAGGTCACTAAGCTAAATCTCCGGACTATAAAGGCTTTTAAGCATTATCTTAATTGGCTGTTAAAAAATTAGACAGGTTGTTGCCGTGGCGGCAGAGATTTTTTTGTTTATACTATTTTACAAATTTTTAAAGTTTTTTTTGTTTTTTTTATTTTTTTGTTTTTAAATTATTTATTTTTATTTGTTTTTTTTTATTTTTTTTTGTTATTTTCTAAAAATTCAACCGGATTGAATTTTTAAACTCCTTAGATCCCTCTGGAATGCCGAATTATCTTTTAAAGTAAAGATAGGCGTTCCAGTGGTTATATTACGAAATCTTGCGCCATCTAAATTATGCAACGGAACGAGGTTAGTTATCAAATTTGATGGCTACGTAATAGAGGCGGACGATATTAACAGTAAGTATAGAGGTGAGGATGTTTATATTCCACGAATTCGATAATTTCTGATGAATTACCATTTAGATTTAAAAGGCTGCAATTTCCTTTGAGGATGAGTTTTGCAATGACAATAAACAAGGCCCAGGACAGTCATTAAGGTAGTTGGGTTATTTTTAGAGAGTGAGTGCTTTTCACTTGGACAGCTGTATGTGGGATGCTCGAGGGTAGGCAGAGAGAAAATTTATTCATATTGCCAAGGAAGGACGGACGACAACATCGTTTATCAACAGGCGATAGAATAGGGTTACATTAAACAAGGTAGTTTTATACATCTACATAACTTATAGTTGTTTGATGAAACAGGCCCTCCGCAGGAGCTAGGTCGCGTGAGCGAGCGAGCTGCCGACTAGTTTGGAATAATTACGACATCCAAATTTTTGCTGTTTTTTGGCATAATTAAAGATCTGGAACATATTTCAATGGTGATTGGTTTTCATACGTATTTATTCCACAGAATATGCCAGTGGAGGATCATTAACAGTTGTTACTAAATTCAACTATAAACATTACATTA
>NW_021833587.1:55000-57991 GCF_006345805.1 Octopus sinensis | reverse complement strand
ATATATATATATATATATATATGTGTGTGTGTGTGTTGTATGTATGTGTATGTGTGTGTAAATTGGAATTTATAAATTTTCTAGAAAGAGTTGACTTTAATAATTGATTTATTTTACTCAAAGTTATATACTCCATAACTAATTGAAAAGAGCTTTTCTATTACAGTATATAGAGGGCATGCTCGCTTGCAAAACATAATCTGTTTTTTGTTGAACTAATTGTTTCGGGAGAAACACGCACACAGATAACATAATGCAAAAACTGTGAAGTACATCTATTTTACATAATAGCAAGCGTTTTATCTCATAGAAATATCAACAGGAAGGTTAGAGTGAATAGATATGTCTATTATATCAATAGTTGTCAGGCTTTGAGTTTCGCCACGGGCTGGCCTGTTAATAGATAATTACAACCAACCGAGCCAAAGGTGAAACTCGTAGTAGACTGTAAAACTTGTGAATAAACACGCACGCATGCGCACTCTGACACACATGCATACACTCACACATACACACACACACATGCATGCATACACATATTTGTAGAAATACGAATTTCTGAGTGTGCATATCTATCTATCTGTCTGTCTGTCCGTCTGTCTCACTATCTATCTATCTATCTATCTATCTATCTATCTATTTATCTATCTATCTATCTGTCTATCTGTCTGACTGTATATATATCTATCTGTCTGCCTGTCTACCTATCTGTCTGTCCATCTATCTATCTGTGTACATAGCTGTGTGTGTGTGTGTATGTGTGTGTGTGTGTGTGTGTTTGTGCGTGTGTGTGTGTCTTAATAGAAAAATGAAAGAAAATGGAATTAACGACATTCTTTATATAGAACTACTACAGTTGTTTCGACGCACTCTTACACCTGTTGTACATAGGTAAGACGTTGTGCCATCATTATTTTACATCCAAGGTGTACAATGCACCTCCTCTGATGATTGTTATATGCACTCGCCATTTCACTCAGTTTCACACAGTATATACAAAGTATAGATAAGTACAACATTATATATATTATATATTATATTATAATATATCTACTAGCAGTATCGCCCGGCGTTGCTCGTTTGTAAGGAAATAACTATATAAAGCATTTTTAGAGACTTACTTCCATTATATATGCCAATTCGGGCTTTCTTAGCCATTTCTGTTTGGTGTCATCAAGCCATGAGTCGTTGTTCTAAAAGAACGCTGGTCTCCTTGACAACGCTTTACGACGTTGATTTTTCCTTACACTACCTTCCCCCAGCTTCAGGGAGGAAGACTGGAAGGGGGGAAGAAGCCAACAGGTGCAGCTGTGAGCGTGGACGCCAACTCCGGCCGCCATCGACACACGAAAATTATGCATTAAAATGGAATAAAAAATGTTGTTAAATTATTTTAAAGATCGTAGACTCATCGTAGACGCGCGCTAATAGCCAGACGGGCTCGATATTAATAACGACTATAAGATACCCGAATTTGTTAAACTGCACCGCAAAATGTGGGAGGAGTTCGGAATCTAAATCGAAGGGGACAGACACTCACACAACTAGAGTTTTATATATATATATATATATATATATATATATGGGCGCAGGAGTGGCTGTGTGGTAAGTAGCTTGCTTACCACCACATGGTTCTGGGTTCAGTCCCACTGCGTGGCACCTTGGGCAAGTTCTTCTACTATAGCCTCCGGCGACCAAGCCTTGTGAGTGGATTTGGTAGACGGAAACTGAAAGAAGCCCGTCGTATATATATATTATATATATATATATTATATTAATAGTTATCGCCATACTAATATGGCAGTCTATAAATAAGACTAAAGCTGTCGCTGATTAGCTCCAAGAGGCCATCGCCTCTAGCTAGCTATATGACACACGAACCTGCGTCCATTACAACCTTCGAACAGGGGAGGTCAGCCGCTTGACCTTGCTAGTCAGCCATCTGCAGACATGTTTCAGGGTTGTTGCTCTTTATCAATGATCAGCATATTAAAAAAAATACCTTTAAAGGTTAAATTTATAAACAATTTATAAGTAAGGGCAAAAGAGTCTATTTTCGGCATATTTTGGCATTAGAAATTTTTTCGTTTGGCCTTACTTATAAATTGTATATATATATATACATATATATACACTAAATATACATATATACATATGTGCATGTATATATATATATATATATATATATATATATATGTATGTATGTATGTATGTATATACATATATATATATGAGTGTGTGTGTGTGTGTTTGCATATGTGTGAGTGAAAGTTTTAAAGTAAAAACGAATAGTAAATGTGATGGTGATGGTGGCTGTATGGTTGTTGTTGTTGTTGATGTTGTTGTCGTTGTTGTTACTGCTGATGTAGCCATCTTTCCCAATTAGAAACTCATCAAAATGAGATTTATATTGGTAATTAATTTAGGCAACACAATCAACCAGCACCACAACAACAACAACAACTACTGTCTGTGCAATCAATGTGACACGTTGCTATAATTATATATCGTAATTACTGTTAATTAATCACGGAATCGGCACCACCATCACTGCCCCAACCACCACCACCACCACCACCACCGTCGCCACCACTGCCGCCACCACCACCGCCACCACCACCACCACCACCACCACTACCACCACCACCACTACTAACACTACTACTACTACTACTACTACTGCCAATTAATATTGTTAACATCAGCATTATTATCGTTTCACTCGTTCCCATCATCATCATCATCGTCACCATCACCAACCTCCTCCTCCTCATCATCATCATCATTACCACCATCATCACGACGTTCATCCTCACCATCACGGTCATCCTCCTCCTTCTCCTCCTCATCATTAATATGTTTCTTTATTGCCCACAAGGGGCTAAACACAGAGAGGACAAACAAGGACAAACAAACGAATTAAGTCGATTGCATCGACCCCAGTGCGTAACTGGTACTTAATTTATCGACGCCGAAAGGATGAAAGGCAAC
>NW_021833587.1:47500-50000 GCF_006345805.1 Octopus sinensis | reverse complement strand
ATATATATATATGCATATGTATATATATGCATATATATATATATACATGCATATGTATATATATATGCATATATATATATATATACATGCATATATATATATATACATATACATATATACTCTTTTACTTGTTTCAGTCATTTGACTGTGGCCATGCTGGAGCACCGCCTTTAGTCGAGCAAATCGACTCCAGGACTTTTTTTTTGTGCATTATACATTCAGATCTCATATATATCATATATCGGGGCATATATATATATATAATATATATATATATATATATATATATATATATAAAGTGTATGAATGTGTATCTGCGTTTTGAGAGTGTGTGTATGTATGTATGTATGTATGTATGTATGCAGGTATGTACGTATGTATGGTATATAGTGTACATATTCAATATCAGTGTTAAGAAATTTGATTTCATACAATAGTAAAACATTTCGTATTAATTTTTGATCCCTTATGAAAAGGTAATGCTTCGTTATCTGATAGCAAGCAGTATCTATTCCCATCAGTGTACACCACACACACACACACACACGCACGCACACACACACACACACACACTCTCTCTCCCTCTGTCTCTGTCTCTCTCTCACACACACACCACAGAGACACAAGATGGCTTGTCATACAGTGGGACTGAATCTCTCAATTCATGTGGTTGGGTAGCGAATTCTGAAGCACATAGGCTCGTCTGAACCTGCAATGTTACACACACACACACACACACACACACACACATCCATAGTTCCATCTGTGTTTTAACTTGGAATTGGCTTCGTTAAACCCGCCTACAAGTAACGGAGATCAGATACAATTATAAAATGGAAATGGATAGTTTTACTGATGATATCTCTGATAATCCGTAAATATACGCAGAAATTTGGTTTCACATTTTAGCACAAGGTCAGAGATTCCGTGGGGAGGGGGTAAGTCGATTGCATTTTCCTCACTGTTCAAATGGTGCTTATTTTACCGACCCTGATAGGATGATAGGCAAAGTCGACCTCGGAGGACTTTGAATTCACAACGTAAAGACAGACGATATGACGCTAAGCTTTTTGGCCCGGCGTGCTAACGATTCTGTCAGCTCGCCACCTGAGTTTATATTGATATTAGGTAGAAGAATGGAGTGAGCAATTCGTTTTATTACATTATTCTACACTTGTTTCATCGATATTCTATCAGAAAATAATTGCTATAATATGATTATATAATACGTGTAACAATATACTGCATCAGTATTATTGCACTAATATCGCAAAAATACTGACTCATCAGGTTTATGTACAAAATCCATTTGCCAGATATTCCATTATCTTATGCTTCCAAGCCTTTAATTATTTATTTATTTGTTTATTTTCCTGCAATCTATTATTTTGCTTTCTTCGATTCACCCTATTTCTTGACCGGTTAATTAGAATTTGTGGTTTATTGTGTATTTTTTTGTTTTTGGTTTTCACCATGATATGCAAGTGAAAGGATAGAAACATCTTAGACGAAGAGCGAATATTCTTGATAATACAAATTCATTGGCGGTATTTGTACAACAATACTGATGAAATGTACTGGAAAACATTATATATTAATATTAAAACAATACTCTTTTCTTGACTTGGGTGTGACATCCAGTGGTATAGCTCCTGTTGGCAGAATCGTTAGCTGGCAGAACCGTTAGCACGCCGGGCGAAATGCGTAGCCGTATTTCGTCTGCTGTTACGTTCTGAGTTCAAATTCCACCGACGTCGACTTTGCCTTTCATCCTTTCGGGATCAATAAATTAAATACCAATTGCGTACTAGGGTCGATCTAATCAGCTGGCCCCCTCCCCCAGAATTTCCGGGCTAGAGTATAAAAGAATCGTTAGCACGCCTGACAAAATAATTAGTGGTATTTCGTCTGCTGTTACGTTCTGAGTTCAAATTCCGCCGAGGTCGACTTTGCCTTTCATTCTTTCGGGGTCGATAAATTAAGTACCAGTTACGCACTGGGGTCGATATAATCGACTTAATCCGTTTGTCTGTCCTTGTTTGTCCCCTCTGTGCTTAGCCCCTTGTGGGTAGTAAAGAAATTGGTATAGCTCCTGTTCGGGAGTTATAGAGTTGTGAGGAGCGTGGAGTCACCCTTTAACTACCATTACTCCCAGGACCGTTCAGACCCAAAACAGTAGTACCTGTCAGGGTGCCATCAATGGGCTAAATAGATTTTTGTAAGGGTAGATTGTGCTCCTTATCTGCGACGAAACTTTTAAAATCAGAAGGAAGACTCCAAAATTAATACCACATTTTCAACATGTCCTAAACCAGCACGGAAGAGTGTGGCTAATAAAACCAAACATAGATAAATCCTATAACATAGATTGATATTATAGAGACAGCTATCTCATGTTATTGTGCATTCTGCCGCAGGCGGAGATAGCAGCAAATAATGAAATGAATACACTTCTGATAAACTGTTTATTGAAACAATTGTAGAATTATCCTTTGTAAGC
>NW_021833587.1:32500-45000 GCF_006345805.1 Octopus sinensis | reverse complement strand
GCTAAAGCACGCAGAGTAAAGCTGCTTGGCACAGATTGACCTTGAACACTGCTGTGCATGTGCACTAACTTTTAACGTTCTAGCTCACTTCCGCTGCTTACAGCAGTGCTTGGAATGAACGTGTGTAGAGTGTGATTATCGCAAATTTCGCCGAAAGCTTGCCAATGCCTGCTGAGAGGCCTACGCCAAGTTTTCAAAAAGTCTTCATTGTTCTTGACACAATCAAAGAGATCTTGTGCAACTGAAACCCGAGTGTCATTTTGGTCAACCGAAAACGGTTTTCGCGCAAACTTGGTAGACACGAATCTCCGTGATGATGCACTGAACTGAACCATAACTAATCTTATTTCTTTACTGCCCACAAGGGGCTACACACAGAGGGGACAAACAAGGACAGACAAACGGATTAAGTCGATTTTATCGACCCCAGTGCGTAACTGGTACTTATTTAATCGACCCCGAAAGGATGAAAGGCAAAGTCGACCTCGGCGGAATTTGAACTCAGAACGTAGCGGCAGACGAAATACCTATTTCTTTATTACCCACAAGGGGCTAAACACAGAGGGGACAAACAAGGACAGACAAACGGATTAAGTCGATTTTATCGACCCCAGTGCGTAACTGGTACTTATTTAATCGACCCCGAAAGGATGAAAGGCAAAGTCGACCTCGGCAGAATTTGAACTCAGAACGTAGCGGCAGACGAAATACTTATTTCTTTATTACCCACAAGGGGCTAAACATAGAGGAGACAAACATGGACAAACATATGTATTAAGTCGATTTTATTGACCCCAGTGCGTAACTGGTACTTATTTAATCGATCCTGAAAGGATGAAAGGCAAAGTCGACCTCGGCGGAATTTGAACTCAGAACTTAGCGGCAGACGAAATACCGCTAAGCATTTCGCCCAGCGTGCTAACGTTTCTGCCAGCTCGCAGCAACTAATCTGCAACTAACCGTAACTAATCTGCATATCCTCTGATAACTCACGGATGGTGATTCGACGATTTCCCCTCACAGCTTCACACACATTTGCTATGTCTTTCTCAGTTCTACTGGTTATGAGTTTCCCAGAACGTTCGTCACTATCGACATTTTTCAGCCATCTTCGAAACGTCTTTTACAACTCGTACACTTGTGTGCAGCTCATACACTCCTCTCCATACACTTTCTGCACCTTTGCAAAAGCCTCTGGGCAGATATTCCCATGACATCTTTCTGTCATAGTCAATAAGACGATCACATGCTACACACGTTCCTTCCAAGCACTGCTGTAAACAGCAGAAGTAAACTAGAACGTTAAAAATTAGAGCGCATGTGCAGCAGAGTTTAAGGTCAATCCGTGCGAAGCGGCTTTACTGTGTGCTTTAGCTTCGTTACTATGGCAACAATCCGGATACTTATTGATCAAACCATGTTGACTGAGGAAAGTGTTTTGCATATTAAATGTATAGTAGGGTCTTGTATATGTTATGTAGTGAGTTAAAAAATTTCAATTCATTGGAATTACTCTTGCAATTAGACAACAAAAACTCCCTTTAAGGGTTTTTAATATCTAAAACAAGCAAAGAAGGTAAATAACTTCGCTAATATGAAGTAATCAAAATTTTCGTTTCCAAACTCTTGCAGAAACTGTAAGGAAGCTTGTCAAAGGACTATTCTCGTTTGGTGATAGAATTATTCTGTAGCCTTACTTCAAACCTTGACCTGGCCCTTGGTTACCTCTGAATTTTCGAGCAAGGTCTCCAGTTTGATGATCCCTTCTTGTCTTACTGCCACCTCCCTTGGAGTCCCTGTCAAAGCATTTCGCGAGCTCTATCCTCCCCTCCTTAACGAATTATCTTCCAATATACGCTTAGTGAGCGTGACAACATGTTGCTGTTCTTCTGTGATATTAGAGTCAGTTTTAATGACATTAGTCTGACTGTGGCTGATAAGAATCTTATATTTACTATCACTCTATTACTAGTAATTATTAACATATCTTGAATTTGGACGCAACGAACCGAGAATGGCATGTTTATGTCTGTGTTCTAACATTTCCATTGTTCAATAAACCTTCACTTAAACCCTTGTTATTGCTGTTATTGTACAGGGCTAGGCTTGACTCGTCTGTTATAAGGCACGCTGAGCATCAGCCAAATGACAACGTGTGTTCCATAGATCTAATATTGGTTTCAAATTTGAACACAAGGCCAGCACTTTGGAAGGAGGGCGTAAGTCGATTACATCGACCCCAATGCTCAACTGGTACTTATTTTATCGACCCTGAAAGGTTAAAAAACAAAATCGACCTCGGTGGAATTTGAACCCAGAATTTTGGTACAAGACCAGCAATTTCGAGGGAAGGATTAAGTCGATTACATCGACCCCAATGCTCAACTGGTACTTATTTTATCGACCCTGAAAGGATAAAAAGCAAAGTCGACCTCAGAGGAATATGAACCCAGAACGTATACCACAGATCCAATATTGATTTTTAATTTTGCTACAAGACCAGCATATTTCGAGGGAAGGATTAAGTCGATTACATCGACCCCAATGCTCAACTGGTACTTATTTTATTGGTCCCCAAAAGGATAAGTCGACCTTGGCAGAATTTGAACTCAGAACGTAGACCACAGATCCAATATTATACATATATATCACATCTCTGTCTAGCTGAGGGTTACACTTCCCAAATTCGTTTAGACAGTGAAATTATAACTGAAGGCTGATATACCTAATGTGATAGCAAAAACAAATTATAATTAATTATAATTTATGATGAGGCGGGTAAAACATCGTACAATGAATTGTGTTACTTAAATTATGTTAAAGTAAAGGGCGATAATTACTAACATTTTATAAATTAGGAATAGAATTACAATGAACTGAACGTAACTTTTATTGTTTTAGGCAGGTGAAGTCCTTGGCAATAGTATGCTTCAGTTATATATTTATCCCTGAAAATATTGTTATTATGAAGGAATTTCATGAAGACGTCTGCAGTAAATTATTTTTAGTTTTTCTCTAAATATCCGTAACACTTTTAAGTTACTTCCCTTATCTTAGCTTTTGCCAATAAACAAATCGTTCTGCTCACAACTTTTCGTTGCTCTTTTACTGATTTTTTACAAATCTGTGTCAACTGATAAAAGCAAATTGATGAGGTTCAATAAAAGCGAAACATACTAGCTTACCTGTTAACAAACATGAGATTTTCCTCGCCAAGTGAAACATTTAATATTCTATCTACCCAAGGAAGTTAGCTGGCGGAAATGTTACCTCGCCGGGCCAAATGCTTAGCAGTATTTCGTCTGCTGTTACCTTCTGAGTTCAAATTCCGCCGAGGTCGACTTTGCCTTTCATCCTTTCGGGGTCGAATAAATAAGTACCAGTTACTCACTGGTGTCGATATAATCGACTTAATCCGTTTGTATGCCCTTGTTTGTCCTATCTGTGTTTAGCCCCTTGTGGGTAGTAAAGAAATAGGTATTTACGTTCTGAGTTCAAATTCCGCCGACGTTGACTTTGCCTTTCATCCTTTCGGGGTCGATAAATTAAATACCAGTTGCGTACTGGGGTTGATCTAATCGACTGACCCCCTCCCCCAAATTTCGGCCTTGTGCCTAGAGTAGAAAAGAATCGTTAGCACGCCTGACAAAATAATTTGTGGTATTTCGTCTGTCTGTACGTTCTGGGTTCAAATTCTGCCGAGGTCGACTTTGGCTTTCATCCTTTTCAGGGTCCAAAAAAGCACTGGGGTCAATGTAATCGGCTTGCACCCATTCCCGGCCTTGCTGGCCTGGTGCCACAATTTGAAGCCAATATTCTACTTACCTACCTACATACATACCTATCTAGCTAGCTACCTTCCATCCATCTACCTACTTATCTCTCTCTCTCTCCCTATCTATCTGTCTGTCTGTCAACAACGAATAAAGGTATTATCTATATTCTCGTTTACATATGGTAATTCCCTCCCCGTTCTCTCCTTCCTTCCTCTCTTTCACACACACTCTCTCTCTCTCTCTCTCTCTCGCTTCCTCTTTCTCTCTCTCACACACACATATCTATATAAGCTGGGAACGTTTTACCGACGATCCATGACAGATGTGACTGAAGTTTCCAATGTATTGTTTCTATTCTTTAGTCTTGCTGTGCTGTGGCTTTCATTCGTTCCAGATGACTAATCAACCAGTAGCAATATTGAATGGAGTGAAACATTTTGTTAACAGAAATTAGATTGAAAGGAGATATTTAATGCATTGTGGTCGTCGCTAGTTAGATACTCCAGTGTTCTGAGTTCAAATATTACCCGAATGAATATAATATTCCATTCATTTTAAAGAATGGAATGACTACAGTAGAGATGAGGTGGACCGGAAGTATAGGGTCCTGATGTCTCGCGAATGGCCAAAGGGCCTGCCGGAAGGAGAAGAGTGAGGGAGGTCATGTCAGTGGGTCTCTTTTACCTTAAGGCTACCAAACGGGACGGACGTGGGCGGTTGCGTGAGTTCTGGGAATTTACGTGAGTTCTGGGATGTGCTGAACAAAGTTTAGGCTTCTACGGATATATCCCGGCTGAAAAGGCTCGCCGTTATAACAGAACCCGCGAGGTAGGTTAATTGAGCCTTTTTTTTATTACCCATACAATACCCACCTATTAGTATATTGGTGATAATTTCGGGTGGGATCGATAAAAATAAGTACTAGCTGAGCACCGGGGGTCAATGTAATTGACTTATCCCTCCCCTAAATTGCTGGCCTCGTACCAAAATTTGAAATCAATCCTTCTCACATGTTTTAGATGGCGAGCTAGCAGAATCGATAGCACGTCGGGCGAAATACTCAACGACATTTCGTCTCCCTTTACGTTATAAGTTCAAATTCTGCCGAGGTTGGCTTTGCCTTTCAACCTTTCGGGGGTCGATAGATTAAATAACAGCTGAGCATTGGGATTAATGTAATCGACTTATACCCTTCCACTAAATTGCTGACCTTGTGACAAAAGTTGAACTCAATATTTCTTGCAGGTTTAGAACAGGCATGGGCAACCATTTCCTAGAAGCGGGCCGCATAAGACATGACTGATCGTCAGGCTGGCCACATGATACATGGCTGATTGAGCTGGCTGTAACGTTAGCACGCCGGGCGAAATACTTAGCGGTATTTCGTCTGCCGTTACGTTCTGAGTTCAAATTCCGCCGAGGTCGACTTTACTTTTCATCCTTTCGGGGTCGATAAATTAAGCACCAGTCACGCACTGGCGTCCATGTAATCGACTTAATCCGTTTGTCTGTCCTTGTTTGTCCCCTCTATGTTTAGCCCATTGTGGGCAATAAAGAAATAAGATACATGGCTGATCATCAAGCGAGCCGCATGAGACATGGCTGATCGTCAGGTGTACCACACTTCTTGAAAAAAAATTCAAAGTAAGTTTTCGTTAGGCGTTCAATGTAGAAAGTTCCGTGGGCCGCAGTTTGTCATTGACTGTTTTAAAGGTTCCCTGGTTAACGCAATTGTCATATTTGGAACATAACATCTGAAATATGATGTTGGTAGTTTTTTATATACATTATAATAATGGAAGGTCTGTGCGTGTGAGGTAAATAGTTCTGAAATAAGTATATAGATTTTGGGGAAATACTATAGAATGGTAGGTGAAGAATTGTGTGGAACTGATGTTGGAAAAGGAGATTAGGAAGGATGGAATAGTCAAAAGCGAAGAATGTATGGCACCAGGAGAATTGAAGACAGGATGTCTTGGAAAAACAGAGAAGGTTTGCCAATAAAAGAAAATGTATAGACTTTCTTTTTTTTGTGAAGATTAATAAGAGAATGAATAATGGTGATTGATAGAGATATCGAGTCCAGAAGGCAGCAGCATTGATGTTTGCAATACAAGAAGAGGTCATGGGTAGAACCTACATGGAATTCCATTGAGAGAAAAACCACTGAATCTCCAATATGGAGAACGTCTGAGAAAAGTCTGTAAGTGTTACGCGTTTGATAAGTGAACGCAGGAAATTAAATTAGATGAGAAAGAATGTAAAAGAAGACATGATAATGTCACTGGAAATATCCACAGAGAATTACCGTGGGAAATATAAATTAAGAAGAACAAAGAAATGGCTTGAATACCAGCTTCCAAGTATAAATGAGTCTAAAGACATCAAAATTCTTTTGGATTTCACCATGTAATGCAAACATGAAAAAGTAAAGGACCTGATATTGTTGTCAAAAATTTCAGTGAACATGTTTGAATAGTCCCGAGACTCTGTTATTAGGATCAAAGAACAAACACACCTAAAATATATTCGTTCATCAATACAAAGATCCACTTATCCACACATCCACATGCACACACACACAAATACACACACACACACACACACACACAGCGATTTATACACTTCCTTCAATTTGGTTGTATAGAAGATTCTTGAATTTCAAAATTTCAGTAAACATGGGACAAAAAAGGAATCATTTAACCATTGGTAATAAATACAATCAACATACACTTAAATCCACCCCTCCCCACACAGGAGTGTCAGTGATTTATACACAAACACACACACACACACACAGAGGACCATCAGGGATTTACACACACACACAGAGCAGAGAAGTTTAAAAAAATCAATATAATGTCAATAATCGATATTTCAATAATCGAAGGAGACAATAACACAAGTCTACGACCAAAAAAATTGTTTCACATTTATTGGGTGAAATTGATCAATTCCTGCCTACTGATTTTCAAAAATTACAATGAAATTATCCTATCACATACAGTATCTTCACAAAATCGATCACTGCATTTTACCATTATGCCCAAATTTAACTATAGTTATTATTATTATTATTATTATTATTATTATTTCATTACTATTGATTGCCATATTTGGTGCGCTTGGGACGCTTTCCTGGAACGAGTTCGCTATACAGCATCTGCTAAGGGATCCTCCGATCATTCATTCCAATAAGGTGTCCAATCTAATGTAAACAGTATAACTAACAGGTGTAATTAAAAAAAAAAATAAGCATCTGGCAAAGTTTAAGTCGCTTTAGCTATGCAGTGGGTTTCCTGTATCACTGTAGCTTCAGTCACCCACAAGCAGTGAAAAGAGTATGACGTGCTTTACAAATCCACGTTTCTTAGGTTAAAACGTATTTTTTTATTATGTTTAAAATGTATTTGTTTTCGAAAATTCTCGATGTTTTTGCCAATTAATCACACGCACTATTTACATGGTCTTCACTTCAGTGCAATCCCATGGTCATTCAAGATCGAAATGGGGTCTTTACTCGTTATCCTATGTACATATAATGGCATGGAGAGTGGAGGCTAGTATGTATGGGTGATTGCTGGTCTTCCATAAACAACTATGCCCGGACTTGTACATCAGAGGGGAACTTTTTAGGTGCAAGCCCGTGGTCATTCATGACTGAAGAGGTCTTTACTCTTTACTCTTTTCTGACGATGACAAGCATTTTCCAATTGGCCCCTACATTTCATCTGCCTTCAATGAAAACTTCACACAATTCTTAATTTTGTTGGGTATGATTGTAAGCATCAGCTGCCCACAGCCAGCAGACTAACGTGATAACTGTTTACTGACCAATCATGCTTCAAGAACCCAGTGGAGAACTCTTGCAATTCCAAGCAATGATGGTCTTTGCAAGTGTTCCCTCTTTACATTTGTACCAATTTTTAAAAACCATGTTGGTAGTTGAGTGCTGATACTTCCAAGCGCGCCAATCACCATGGGTATCACGTCCACTCTCTTCACAGCCAACAACCTGCGTTTTTTCCCACTTCAATTCCCCATAGTTGGTCATTTTTTCCCCTCTTCCTCTTCAATCCTGTTGTCCCCAGGACATACTATGTTGATTATCAGGCATGTTTTTTTTTCTTTTCTGTTCACCACAACACTGTCAGGTTTCCGATATCTAATTTGATGGTCACACCGAATCATTGCATCCCACAGGATTTTGCGGTCCTCATTCTCAGTAACACCCTCTGGGATTTGGTCATACCACGTCTTTGATCTTTCGAGGCCATCATTTCCACAGAGCTCCCAATAGATCATTCTTGTCATTTTGTCATGTCATCTTTTGTATTCGAGTTGTGCCAGTTTTGAGCATTCACTAAAAATGTGATATTGTGCTGTCATACGTGCTTGTCTGAGGTGCGCGCAGAGTGACGAAACCGTTCTGCACACCTTCGTTCAGTATCCGGTTATTGCTGACTTGTGGGGTTATGTCGAACAGCTGTTGTCACGTGTGGGACAAATCCGTCTGCGGACCGAGTCTGTAGTCATGATTGCACTGCCGCCCTCCTTCAATCGGGCAGGCAAGGCAGTTTTCCTTTGCCTGGTGGCTATGGCGAAAGGGGTTGTTTGGTGGACAAAGCTGAAAAGCATGAGATGGCAAGAGTGGATGGTACCTCTTTAAGTGTAGACCTGTGAGTCGAGAGAAGGAATTGGAGAGGGTACCTGTTCCTGGGGTTTCAGGAAAATCTCGGACAGTGGGGTTCCTCGATTATCCCTACAGGCGTTCCTCTATCAGGAGGGCCATATCTCTATCATCCTCCCACTATTTCTTTCTTTTTTTAACCTTTGTATGCCATGCATAAGTCCCTTCTTTTTCAGCGTATATTATGTATTTTCTTTCATTCATTTTTTAAAATCATTTCATTATATGTAAACCCGCCACACTTAATGTCTGTCTTTGTGTTGTCCCCCTCAACTCATGTCCTTGTAACAAATAAATGAAGTTGTTGTTGTTGTTGTTATTATTATTATTATTATTATTATTAAGGCGGCGAGCTGGCAGAAACGTTAGCACGCCGGGCGAAATGCTTAGCGGTATTTCGTCTGCGTTACGTTGTGAGTTCAAATTCCGCCGAGGTCGACTTTGCCTTTCATCCTTTCGGGGTCGATAAATATAATACCAGTTACACACTGGGGTCGATGTAATCGACTTAATATCTATGTCTGTCCTTGTTTGTCCCCTCTGTGTTTAGCCCCTTGTGGGTAATAAAGAAATAGGTATTTCGCCCGTCTTCACGTCTTGGGTTCAAATTCTGCCGTGATCGACTTCGCTTTTCATCCTTTCGGGGTCGATAAAATAAGTACCAGTTATGCACTGGGATCAATGCAATCGACTAGTCCCCTACTCCAAAATTTCAGGCCTTGCGCCTTCTGTAGAAAGGACATTATTATTATTATTATTATTATTATTATTATATTATTATTATTATTATTAACAACAACAACAACAACAACAATAATAATAATAATTTTTTTTATTATTATTAAAAAGAAATTATCATGTCACTGCGGCTAATACAGAAAATATCATCATCATCATCATCGCATCGTCATTATTGTTATATATGTTTTCTGTAAAAAGCTATGAAAAGGATCTTATTTCCAAACACAAACTATTCGGTTGGTCACGGCTGGCTGGAAGTGAATAACATTCCCTAACAGGTTTATACACACCACCTTTTAATTGAGACATCTCTCTTATATACTTGTCTATACCGGACAATTTACGACCTAATTATTTTCTTTCGCCAAACTATTCACATTAATTTTACACACAATCACACACGCTCACACATATACATACATACACATACATATCCGCGCACACGCACGCAGACACGCAACGTCAAACACAGAATTTCTGTGAGGTCGTTCAAGTTGCTAGAAATAGCAACTGAATCTCTCTCTCTCTCACACACATACACGCGCGCGTGAACGAGCGTACACATAATATTTTACCACTTTTAAACCAGAAAGGGTGTGTGTGTGTGTGTGTACGTAAATATTGAACAGTGAGAATGAGTGTTCAATACCGCGTTGGTAGATAAAGAATCTTTATTTGCGTACTAAGGCTACCATTGGTTTCACACTAAGTAAAATCTCAACATTTATTCCAGTCAATCACAGAAAAATTGTCGTCTCTATTTTGGATTAAAACACGAAAAGTCTCGGGAAATAACAATGCACACACATATATGTATTCTTTTATTGTACATACATACATACATACATACATACATACATATATATATATATATATATATATATATATATATATAATATATATATATATATATATAAATTAATAAATAAATAAAAATATGCATATATACATACATATATGTACGTACCTACCTCTACATGTATATATACATGCATATATGGGTACAGGACACCAAAATAACGTCGAACACAATGAGAAACGAAAACATAAACACAAAACCAAGGAAATGGACATTTTTTTAAAAACAACGAAAAAATAGAGTGACATACAAAACAAGGAAAATTCCCCTTTTTCAGTCGCCTTAATTTCATCTACTCCACGTTTCGAAGGTCAAGGCGATACATGACTTCAATGAAACTTTCCTTCCCGCGAAAATCAAATTAAATAAAATTTGAGATTTTTTGCGGAGGGGTAAAAATGGTAACAAAAACAGGACGGTAACGACAGTACAAAATATAAACAGTAAAAGACAGGACACAGAAAATAACAGTAACACAAATAAATTTATGTACATACCTACATATATATGTATATATACATGCATATATGGGTACAGGACATCGAAAAAAAAAAAGAAACGTTGAACACAATGCGAAACGAAAACATAAAAACAAAAACGTAGAAACGAACTTTTTTCGAACAACGAAAAAAACCCCAGAGAAACGAGACATACAACATAAAGAATATTCCCCTTCTTCAGTTGTCCCTGTTTCAACTACTCCACGTTTCGAAGGCATATATACAAGCGCACACACACACACATGCACATTTGGGTATAGGACGTCACCAACAGTAAACAACATGAAATACGAAAACAAATGAGTTCAATAAGTAAACAACGAGAGAAACAAACGGAAAACAGGACAAGTAACATAGAGAATGACCCTTCATCAGTTGTCGGCTGTCTATCTACTCCTCACACTCAAGCGTTGTTGGTTATGGCCGGTGAGAGAATGTTCATTAGTTTCGCACCTATAAGGTTCTAAGCTGTATAGGTAACCCGACAGACTCGATGGCCGTAGGCACATACACTCTGTATATATGTTTATGTACTATATATACTGTGTGTGTGTGTGTGTATGTATATACTCTTTTACTTGTTTCAGTCATTTGACTGCGGCCATGCTGGAGCACCGCCTTTAGTCGAGCAAATCGACCCCGGGTCTTATTCTTTGTAAGCGCAGTACTTATTCTATCGGTCTCTTTTTGCCGAACCGCTAAGTGACGGGGACGTAAACACACCAGCATCGGTTGTCAAGCAATGCGAGGGGGACAAACACACACACACACAAACACACACACACACATATATATATACATATATACGACAGGCTTCTTTCAGTTTCCGTCTACCAAAGCCACTCACAAAGCATTGGTCGGCCCGAGGCTATAGCAGAAGACACTTGCCCAAGATGCCACGCAGTGGGACTGAACCCGGAACCATGTGGCTGGTTAGCAAGCTACTTACCACACAGCCACTCGTATAAAGCTTCCTTCCCAACCACAAGGTTCCGGGTTCAGTCTCACTGCGTGGCACCTTGGACAAGTGCATTCTACTATAGCCTCGGGCCGACCAAAGTCTTGTGAGTGGATTTGCTAAACGGAGACTGAAAGAAACTCGTCTTACATATGTGTGTGCGCGCGTGTGTGTGCGTGTGTAATTCTCATAAGTACGTATGCGCGCACACACACACACACACCACACACACACACACCTCATGTATCGTCTCTGTAGAAGAGCAGGGGCTCGAAACGTTAAAGACATTCTTCCAGAACATTAAACTAAAACATTCTGCTATTCTTTTACACCGTCTTCGATTTTTCTCTTCAAGTCTGGAATGATGGGAAAATACCTTAAATATTCTGGGTTTTCCCTACTGCAGATTGAATAGAAGTTTTTTTTTCTAAAGAGGGAGGAATTCAAGACCGGGTGTAATCCATGATATGAAAGCAGCGGCCATAGCTAAGGTGTTTGCTAGCCCCCCCCCCCCCCGCCAAAAACCGCTTAAGTATCCAATCTTTACGTTCACCCTGTGTCTCTACGTATATATGTATGTATGTGAAGGCGCATAGCTCAGTAGACAGAGCGTCGGGTTGACAATCATGAGATAGTGAGTTCGATTCCCGGATCGGGCTGTATGTTGTGCTCTTGAGCAACACACTTTATTTCACTTTAGAGTGGACACATAGGATAGCCATATCAATAGAAAGCAGGTTCAAAGAAACAGGCAGGCCTTGGACAAATCCCGTTTCGGATGACCGGATGCAATCTATGATACGAAAGCAGTGGCCATAGCATAGGTGTTTGCTAGCTACTCCTCCAAAAACCGCTTAAGTATCCAATCTTTGCGTTCACCCTGTGTCTGTACGTATATATGTGTATATGTGAAGGTGCATAGCTCAGTGGTTACAGTGTCGGATTGAAAATCATGATGTAGTGAGTTCGATTCCCG
>NW_021833587.1:5000-30000 GCF_006345805.1 Octopus sinensis | reverse complement strand
GAATCGGTTGAAAGCCGTGGTCAGGGTGAGGGTACAACCTGACAGCCACACAGACACACAGACAGACAAACTGCCGTTTATATATAGAGAGATACACACACACACACACACACACACACACACGCACACACACACAGATAAAATTAATGACATATGCAACACACACATGCATAGTCAAATACGTAATTAAAACTGATCTCTTTCACTTAAATTTACCGCCATTTTAAAAATAAAGCTTATTATTTATTGGCGCAGGTGTGGCTCTGTGGTAAGAAGTTTGCTTCTCAACCACATGGTTCCGGGTTCGGTCCTTCTGCATAGTGCTTTAGCCAAGTATTTTTTAATAAAGCCTCCCAGCCGACCAAAGACTTTTGTGAGTAGATTTCGTAGATGGAAACTGTAAGAAGCCCATCATATGTGTGTGTATGTGTGTGTGTGTACATATCTGTGTTTGTGTTTGTTTGCACCACCGATTCACAGCCGGTGTTGGTTTGTTTAAATTTTCGTGAATTATCGGTTCTGCAAAAATGATCAATAGAAGAAATACCTGACTTTAAAAACTGAAAGTAAGTACTGGCGACGATTCGTTCTGTTGAAACCCTTTAAGATGTTGCCCCAGCATGGCCGCAGTCCAATGACTGAAACAAGTAAACGAAAGAATAAAAGATACTGTCTCCCTCTCTTTCTCTTCCTCCCTGTATTTCCAACCTTTTCCCTTTCCCTCTTACCATCTCTCTCCTTGCTACTCCCTCCTCTCTTCTTCCTACGTCCTCTTCTCTCCTTCCTACTCCCTCCTCTCTTCTTCCTACGTCCTCTTCTCTCCTTCCTACTCCCTCCTCTCTTATGGACACTGACTCTCCCCCTCACTCTTCTGGACTATTTACTCACATCTATCTGTCTATCTGCCTGTCTCTGTCCGTCTGTCTGTCTCCCTGTCTATCTCTGCCTGTCTGTCTGTGTTGGTCTGTTTATGTCTGTTTCCCTCCCTCTCTCTGTCTATCTCTTCTCTCTCTCCCTCCCTCTCTTTCTCCATCATTCTACTCTTTCCTCCTTCCTCTCCATGAACCAACAAGGAAGACGCTACGTGGTCATTCACCCTCTAAGAAATAACCGCCAAATTTCACTCAAATTATAACCTAACATCTTGGAAAAGGTTATAGTAGATAATATAGACTAGGGTTATATTACATTAGGAAAAAGTCGGGATGGTCATGGCTGGAATGCCTTCATCTTAAGTCAACTCGATCAACATGACCTGGGGTTAAACAACGACTTCCTTTTCACATATTAAATTCACATTAATCTTTTCACAAAACACGATGTCTAACCTCCCACTTCCGCTCTCACTCTTACATTCACTCTGCGTCTGTCCGTCTGCTTGCCTGTCTGCCAGCATGTCTGTCTCTTGTGTTCTCTCTGGTTCAGATGCGGAGGAGGGGGGCAGTATTCGTCATCATTTTTCTCAATGTCTGACACTGTCGGGAGGATGTTACACACACACACACACACACACACACACACACCACACACACACACACACACACACAGAGCCAGGTATTTCGGGTGAAAATTCACGTAAATGCAAAGACAGCAGAACAATGATAAACGAGAGTACGAAGTCAATGTATTATGTTGTGTAAAGAAGGAAGTCATTTTGACGTTTCAGTCAATTCTACTTTGTCAAAATAGATAGGAGAAAGGAAAGTAGAAAAAAATGAATACGATCGAAAAGTAAAGTATGAGCAGTTATCGAGGTAGATGCAAGTAAGCAAGTGTTAGTGGTTTCCAGCCAAGAAGAGCAAGCCAGGCGAAGCGCTATGTGAAAAATGCCATGAAGGTATTAAACGTGCTTAGCGGTATTTCGTCTGCCGTTACGTTGTGAGTTCAAATTCCGCCGAGGTCGACTTTGCCTTTCATCCTTTCGGGGTCGATAAATTAAGTACCAGTTACGCACTGGGGTCGATGTAATCGATTTAATACCTACGTCTGTCCTTGTTTGTCCCCTCTGTGTTTAGCCTCTTGTGGGTAATAAGGAAATAGGTATTAAACGTGCAAAATGTTGAAGTAAACTCGCACATACGTATGGGTGGGTCTCTGAGTGAGTGTTTGCGTGCGCATCAGAGAGAGAGGGGGGAGGTGACAGTAAGGGACGTTAATTAGTGAGAAAGGTTGTTTATGAAATTGCGTGTCTATATATATATATAATATATATATATATATATATATATATATATATATATATATATAATTAACAATGCGATATTTAGCTTATTTAGTGTATGGTATTGAATTGTTCCAGTAATGATATAAAATATTAGTTGAATTGTTATAACAGGATGTAGATGTAACAAGCAGAAACCAAAAACAATTGAAGTGATTAAGATATAATAAATACGCGTGGTGAGTAAATGGCATTTATTTTGACAAAAGACAGTTGGATGAAACGTCTATATTCTCTTCACCACGCTATACAGTGGCTTTCTTTGCCTGTTCACCTCTTCATTGCACACACAATACAAACAAACAAACAAACATACTTACATACATACATACATAATTATATGAACAACAACAGAAGATGGATGATTGTCAGCTCATTACAGCTGTTTCTTACACATTTTCTAATACAAGAATGAGAACATTATTCCATTACAAAAAACCTTAATCATCAGATGCAGCGTAATTTTACAGAGGGAAGAATATTCCAACGTCCCTGCTGTATTCTTGGGATATTCTTCTGTAAGTAAAATTACAAAACCTCACAAAAAGCACCAACTGAATAAGTTGACGAAAGAGAGGAAGCGAGAAAGCTCCTTACAGTAGTGAGACAAACTCATAAAAGAACTAGCAGATATATCCATTTCACGTGATTTCGAACACTGAATCACTTCGTCTCAGTTCTCGTCAGTGGATTTTACTGCGCCTAGGGTTAAGCATAACTCGCCACGTCAACTCATGAAAAAGAAAAAAAAAACTGTTGAAAGCGTGCGCTAATTTAAAACGGCAGAAGTGTATAGTATAAATAATATAGGTGGTGCGCTAGCAATTCGAACCTTAAAGGCAAATTTATAACCAAGGGTATAAGATAGTACCAGCATTGCTAGAAGCAAGACTCAAAAACAACTCAAAAAGCCACAAAAAGCACTAACTCTCTGTCTGTCTGTCAGTCTCTCTCTCTCTCTCTCTCTCTCTCTCTCTCTCTCTCTGTATATATTGCGGAGTCCCCCTTCGGTGACGAATGACCGTGGGATTGCACCTAGAAAGTTCCCCTCCAAAGCGCAAGTCCGGGCAAGGTTGTTTATGAAAGACCAGCAGTCACCCATGCATACCGGCCTCCCTTCTGCACACCACTGATATTATCCAAGGGAAAGGCAAAGGGGCCGATACAGCTTGGCAACTGTGATATAGCAACTCATTTCTACAGCT
Organism: Octopus sinensis; assembly: GCF_006345805.1. Taxonomy (NCBI): domain Eukaryota; kingdom Metazoa; phylum Mollusca; class Cephalopoda; order Octopoda; family Octopodidae; genus Octopus; species Octopus sinensis. The sequence goes on along the minus strand of NW_021833587.1, from coordinate 26,574 downwards.
GAGTGAACTGGAGCAACGTGAAATAAAGTGTCTTGCCCAAGAACACCAAACGAACTCACAACCTCACGGTCGTAATATCGACGCTATTACCATTGAGCCATGCGCCTTCACCTCTCTCTCTTTATATATATATGTATGTATGTGTATGTATATATATATATATATATATATATATATATATATCTTATATCTGTCCTGACGCAAAACAATTTCGGATTACAAGACGAAGGTAGACTAAATTTCTTATATGAATGTATATATACGCACGTATCCACAAATATATATTCATTTATTCATGTACATACGTATATAGGTATATATGCATGTGTGTGTACATACACACATATACATACATGCATATGTATGTATGTATTTCTCGACCTGTCACGGCATTTAAATATTCTAATCTTCGTTCTTTCGTTTGTTCGTTTCCCTCTTTCATCATTTAAAAAAAAAATTCGTATTTCTCCATTCCATTCAGTGGTTCGTTCTTTCTTCCTTTCTTTCTTTCTTCCTTCCTTCTACCCCTCCCACGCCCATTCATTTCCATATTACATTCAATCTCCCCATCCCGAGCTTTATCATTCGTACGTGACAATCAACAAAGCGTTTCACGCTTCACGTACACAGCAAACGCACGCACACACACACACACACACACACACACACACACACACAACACACACACACACACACACGTACACACACACGTGCCACCCTCATCTTCGGCTCTTTCACGCCCTCTCCCTCTCATATATCTATCCTCAATCAGCGGAATCCTTACATCCCGACCCTACCCCACCTACAAAAGTTCCTTTCCATTTTCATTTGCAAAGGGAATACATTAACGTGTGTGCATTATTTTACTTTCTTTTACTTGCTTCAGTTATTTGACAGTGGCCATGCTGCAGCACCACCTTAAAGGGTTAGTCGAAGAAATTGACCCCAGCACCTTATTCTTTGTAAGCCTAGTATTTATTTTATCGATCTCTTCAGTTAAACCGTTAGATTACGAGGAAGATAAACACAACAACATCAGTTGTCAAGTGATGGCAAGGGGACACATACATACATACATACATACATACCCTGTTGTTGATGTTGAAATTCTAGAGAAGAAACCTTGGATCTAGGTTAGAAACCGGTTCTTTGTCTATTGGCAAGAAATGTTGAAATAAAATGAATAATTATATATATATATATATATGTGTGTGTGTGTTCAGGTGGCACGTAAAAAGCACCCACTACACTCTCGGAGTGGTTGGCGTTAGGAAGGGCATCCAGCTATAGAAACTCTGCCAGATTAAGACTGGAGTCTGGTGCAGCCATCTGGTTGCCAGCCCTCAGTCAAAACCGTCCAACCCATGCTACCATGGAAAACGGACGTTAAATGATGATGATGATGATGATATATATATATATGTCTTCGAAACATATGTCGAAAGTAAAAGAATTTTAATAACATCTTCGTTCAACTCCATTTATTTAATTATATATATGTAAGACGGGCTTCTTTCAGTTTCCGTCTACAAAAACTTTGGTCATCCCGAGGCTATAGTAGAAGACACTTGCCCAAGGTACTACGCAGTGGGACTGAACTCGGAACCATGCATATATATATATATATATATATATATATATAAACAGAGGTGGGTACCGTTAATTGAAAAGTTAACCTCGTTAATCGTTAATCCGTTTGAACGGAACTTTTCCAATGACTCTGGCAATACGTTTCTAGTGCCGCTTCTTGTGGACATTCTGACAAATTTCTCCTTGAAATTTATCTTTGATTCAAGTGATAATAAGTCGTGTAGGTATATCAATCTATTCCTTGCTATGAGTCCAGTACACTTCTGGTTTTACTATCCATTGCCATTAGTCCGGTATTCAACCATTGTCTTATCAATGCTGTTGATAAATACTTCAATGCATCCCTCTTTAAAGGTTTGCTCTAGTGGAAGGGCCGTGCCCGTAGCCCTCACATTGGTATTAATGGCGTTGACTGTTCTTAAGCAACTGTGAGATAACGGCTGCAGGGGGAATGTTCAGAGAGGCAACATTATGTGGACGAAGGGTTCGGTGTGGTGGTTAATGTGGAACTAGAGTGGGTGGGATTCGCAGTATATGGCTGAGAAGAGAAGAAGAAACGAATATGTCGAGAGTATCATCATGAGAAGAGGCTATTCTGAAGAGCAATCGCCGTTGTAGTTGAGGTAGAAAACGTAGAAAGAGGTGGTAGTATGTTAATCAGGGATAGGAATGCTTTTGTGTGCAACTTCGTAACAGTCAAGAAAGTAACCTGTTTTTGATGTGATGGCCATGGGTGGAAGTCATACCATCTTGTTTGTGAGAGCAACATTCCATTCTAGGTCTTAGTTTGTAAAATATGGCTATAAAGAATTGAAAATTTTCTGGTTCTAAATTCGAGGCACAGTTGATTAGATATACACCACGATAATATATTGATGATAAAACAAAATTGACAAGAGCAAGGTTTGAACTCAGAACATCTGTGCCTCTACAGATTCTAACATTTTACCCCTTACTATATACAAAACTCGTCATGTCACAAGTTTAGATGTTACAGCAATATTGTTAATGTAACAGTTAGTCTTCTTACAACAATTATTAGTGTCACAGTAGTTATCAACGTTACAACGGCTCTGGAGACTAACCAGTTACTCAATAATATTGGGTTGTCCAGAAAGTTTACCTTCCGACTTATTTTAGAACATGGCTGAGTCCATAAAATAAGATTTGACTACACCTCCATTTAGAGCACAGTTTCAGCTATCTTTTCGTGGAAGAAGGTTTATGTTCCTATAACCTGTGTTAATTCTGTAACCCTTTAAAATGGAAGATAAGAAAGTTCATTTGTGGCACTTGATGCTTTGGGAACCAGACAAAAATTGCTGCAGCTCGGTCGGGATGTGTTACCCCACCCTCAATATTCACCAGATATTGCTCCTTCGGATTTCCACTTATTCAGGTCTCTGCAGAATAGTCTTAATGGTAAAAATTTCAATTCCTTGGATGACGTAAAAAGATACATTGACGAATTCTTTGCTAAGAAACCACCTCAATTCTGGGAAGAGGGTATTTTCAAGTTAAAGGAAAGATGGAGACGCATTGTGCAACAAAATGGTTCATATTTGGTTGATTAAAAATGTAATGGCAAGTATTTATTGACCTTTTTCTTTCCTTTAAAAATCGGCACGAACTTTCCGGACAACCCAATACATATACATATATTCATATGCGATGGGCTTCTTTCAGTTTCCTTCTATCAAATCCACTCACAGAGCTTTCATCGGACCGAGGCTATATTAGAAGACATTTGCCGAAGGTGCTACGCAGTGGGACGGGACCCAGAACTATGTGGTTGGGAAGAAAGCTTCTTACCACTCAGCCACGCCTTTAAAAATCGGCACGGACTTTCCGGACAACCCAATAGTTAATGGAGTCACATAAGTTTGGTGCCAGAACAGCTGTGTCACCAAAGTAATTTGAATCACCATCTTGTTCATCCGTCGGAGTGACGAGGACCGTTCAGTCATCCTTAAAGATGACTGACAGCTTGCGCTGTGACTTAATCTAAAGGGAAGAAAATTTGCGTACCGTCAACTCCACTCTCTCGTCTGTGACCATCTCCGGTGGAAAGACGAAGTCAAGACGATTGGGGAAAGAAACAGATGTAGTGGATGACCGAGATATCTTACTTGCCTCATCTTGCTCTCTGCATCCCATAATGCATTGCTACTGCCATCTTTCCCTCCGCTGAATCACGAAAGTTTCTTCCTCAGAATCCGCCGAATCCAGTCTTCACATGCATAGATACGCAAGCCCTAATGTGTTAATTAACCCCAAACTAGGACCCTGATGACTACTACTATTCTGGATCTGAGTAGACATGCAAACAATACCAGCTAAGAGATGGTTCCTCACAACTCAGGACCATGGAACTCCAGAACAGGACTTTACAACTGGATGCAGTTTGAAGTCTAACCTTGAATGAGAATCACAATACTCGGATAATGATGTCACAATAATTAATCTCAATCTATAATGTCAAATTCAATAAAATTTCTAGATTTATATTTTATTTATGGTTTTGTAGATTCTTGAGGTTTGTGGAGAAGAGAGGTTTTGGAACATGCGTCATTTGATTATTTAGGATAAGAAAATGCTCTTGAAATTTAAAGGAGTGCTGTGTTGCCCATGCTTTTCCCAAATAATATTAATGTTACGAGAATGAGATCTGTCTAACAGGAACTCGAAACTGTGTTTGACGGACTTATTTAGTTGGAGATTATCTCGACACCTTCACAACCTCGACAAAAAAGAAAGATGTAAATGATGAAAACAAAAGAATCTGTAACAAAAAAAGAAAAGATAGAAAAGCAAAGATGAGATGAAAAATTAGAAAGAATAAAAAAAAAGAAGCAAAACAAACAAACAGAAAAGAAAAAGGCCCCCAGAAGAAACAAGCAGCGAACGAAAGATTGAAAACAACAAAAAAAAAAAAAGAAAGAAGAAAAGAATGAAAACCGAATAAGCGTGAAAAACCAACAATGACTGAAAGAGAAAAATGTCTGAATGAAATAAGTGTAAATAAGTAACGAGATAAATAAGTGAATGAGGAAGAAAGAAAAAAGATTGAAATAAATAGAAGATTGATAGAAAAGTTAGCAAGATGGCCAATCTGTGTAGATTTGATTGTTTGTATTGTTCCTGCAGTTAAAACAACACAAGTGAAAGCAATCGCGAGCGTCCCAAACCCAACCCAAACCCACAAGCCGCCATTTTTTTTTCTTCTTCTCTCTTTTTACACTTCCGCTTTATCATCTGAACGTCTTTTTTTTTTACCGGCAGATGGCGGTGGCTGTCGGCAGTAGCAGACAAAATGGATGAATGTCGACATATTTATGGACTGATGGACTTGTCGTTTGCACTTTATTAAATAAATGACTTGATGTTGCTGTTGCTGTTGTTGTTGTTGTTGTTGTTGTTGTTGTTGTTGTCGTCGTCGTCATCGCTGTCGTCGCTGTTGTTTATTTTTGTTTTAGTTCATCTTCCTTCCTTCCCCTCTTCTTCTTCGTCCATCATCATCATCATCATCATCGTCGTCGTTGTCGTCCATTTTTTCTTCTAATTGATGGTTATGGCACTGGTGGTGGTGAGAGAGGTGAAGGTGGTGGTGAAGGTGGTCGGGAGAAATGTGATGATAGCGATGATGATGATGATGGTGATGAAGGTGATGGTGATTAATTGATAGTTTTAGGGTGGTGGTGGTGGTTGTGGTGGTGGTGGTGGTGAATGGGCTTCGAGAGCAAGAGGCATGATGGTCGCAGTGTTGGCGATCATGGTGGTGGCGGCATCGGTGGCGATCACGGTGATGTCGTGATAGCGGCCATGATGGTTAAAAGACGGAGGCTGTGCTGGTGGTTGCGATGATGGCGATACCTGGTGGTGATAACAGTGGCGGGAGTCATCAAGCCAGGAGAATGATAATGGAACAAACGTGTGATAGTGTCTGTTGTTGTTGTTGTTTAGCCCTGGGACAACTGATTGGACTGACCTATTATCAAAGGCATTACAACCGTGACCATCCCGTCGTTACCCTATGAATACAGAAACCAAGAATACATTCAGTTGACATTTTTAAGACTGTAAAATGTGATTTGAGGGAGATTTCGCTGCTAATTCTAGCACATCGAGCGACCACGTAGGGACTCCATCTGTCACTGTTGTCGATAGTGGTGATGATGATGATGATGATGATGATGATGATGATGGGATAGGTGTTGGTGTTAGAGTCTTTGTGGGGGTGAAGATGGAATTGATGTTGGTGATGGTGGTGTTGGAAGTGGCGATGGTGTTTGCAGGTTGTGGTGGTGTTGGAGGGGTGGGGGGTTTCGGAGGTGGTAGTGATGCTGCAGGTGGAGATGGTGGCGGTGGCGGAGGTGGTGATATGGTGGTAGTATATGGCAGTAGTGGTAGTGATAGTGGTAGTGGTGGTGGAGGTGGTTTGTTGGTGTTGTTGATGGCAGTAGTCGTGTTGACAGTGGTGTTGGATGTGGTGATGGTGATGGTGGTATTAGTGTTGTTGTTGGTGGTGTTGATGGTGGGTGGATAGGTATCGCTTGATTTTGTGCCAATCTTCAAAGTGGACAAAATCTGACCATTTGATAGGAGGGAGACGGTGTGGGCGGCTGAGGGGAGAGTGGTGGTAGTGCCAGGGGGTGGGGAAGCAAAGAAGAGCGGGTGGGTAAGGAAGGGTGGGTAAGGAAGGGTGGTCAGCTTATTTATTTGTCTTTATTAGTTTTCGGTTCACTTCCTTAGCAACGAGATTTTGCCCGATTTCTTACACACACACAGAGGCACACATACACAGAAAACACATATAGCCACACACACACACACACACACATTCACACACTCATACAAATGCAAATATGCACACACACAAGCGTATACTTAAATACAAATACACACATTCAGAAACTTATATATATATATATATGTGTGTGTGTGTGTGTGTGTGTGTGTGTGGTGTGTGTGTGTGTGTGTGTATGTATATATATATTGTGTGTGTGTGTGTGTGTGTGTGTGTGTGGTATATATATATATATATATGTGTGTGTGTGTTGTGTGTGTATAATATATATATATATATGTGGTGTGTGTGTGGTGGTGTGTGTGTGTGTGTATGTTATATATATATATAATATATTTTGTGTGTGTGGTGTGTGTGTGTATATTATATAATATATATTGTTGTGTGTGTGTGTATTATATTATATATATATATATACATAAACGTATGTGTATATAATATATATATATATATACATATACGTGTATATATATATAACATATACGTGTATATGTATATATATATATTATACATATACGTGTATATATATATATATACGTGTATATATATATAATATATAATACATATCGGTATATATATATATATATACATATACGATATATATATATATATACCTATACGTGTATATATATATATATACATATACGTGTATATTATATATATACATATACGTGTATATATATATATACATATACTGTATATATATATATATATAATATATATATATATATATATATATATATATATATATATATACATACAACATACACCCGCACCGCACACTCCCATACAACAAACATATGTATCATCTGTTGCTGTCTGTCTGTGCGTCTCTGTAACTCCCCTCCAACTCCTTTATTTTCTGAGCTAAAACCCTGCCCATGATAGCCTGGATCCACCGCCAAAATGTACCAGTTATATAATGGTGTTCATTTTACCATCAGCTACTAACATCTGTCATTATATCCCGTATCAATCGAAGAAGTCGATATTTTCTGACACATACACCTCTCACTTTTGGCCATCTCTCCAATGGCCATTTCATGTTTAGCCCTAGGTAAGACCTAATTCAGCAGACCCGTGATCAGAAAGGTTCCAGATGTGGCTATTATACAGAGAAGAATGGCTGTGTAGCAAGAAGTTTGACTCCTGATCAGTTGGTTTCGGCTTCCGTCATATTGTATGGCGATTACAGGTAAGTTCGCCGCCATTAATTCACCGTGGAGAAGAAAGTTCACCTGAAGCAAAGTTTTTTCTTTTGTTATTTTACTGTCAACTTATCTCTCGGTAAACTTGCCTTGCGGTGAACTTTCCTTGATGATTGTGAACTCACGGGACATACTGTGTAGCACCATGGGCAAGAGTCTTCTGCTATAACCTCGCATCAACCAACGCCTTGTAAATGAATTTGGTAGATAAGCCCGTTGTATGTATTTGTGTATGTATGTATGCATGTATGTGTATGTATATATGTGTATGTATATATAATCAAGGAAACTACTCCTCACGGCAGGTTCTCTGTACTCCTTTCACTTCTTTATATATATATATATATATATTATATATATATATATATATTATTTATATGTGTATATATATATATATATATATATATTTATATGTGTATATATATATATATATATATTTATGTGTTATATATATATATATATATATATATTATATATATATATTTATGTGTATATATATTATATACATTTATATGTATATATATATATACATATATATATATACACATAAATATATATATATTTATGTGTGTGTATATATATATATATATACATATATATATATATACACATAATATATATATATTTATGTGTGTGTGTATATATATATATATATATATATACATATACACATAAATATATATATATTTATTGTGTGGTATGTATATTATATATATATAATATAATATATATACATATATATATATATATATTATGTGTTGTGTATATATATATATTATATATATATATATATATACTAATATATATATATAGATATTTATGTGTGTGTGTATATTATATATATATTATATATATACATATATATATATATATATATATATATATAATAATATATATATATATACTACATATATATTATATATATATATATATATATATATATATATATATTAATATATACAGATTATATCATATATAATATCGTATATATATATATATATAATATATATCTACCTATATATAATATATACTATATATATATCTATATATATACCATATCATATAAATATAAGGCTATATATAATATTCCTCTATATATATATATCTATATATATCTATATATAGTATCTATATATATATATATCCTATATGACGTGCACGTGTTTGTGTCTGTCCGCCATCACCGTTGATAACCTGAGTTAGTGTGTTTACGTCCCCGTAACTTAGCAGTTCGACAAATTAGGCCGATAGAATAGATATCAGACTTTAAAAAATAAATACATGAGTCAATTCGAAGAAGTCTATATTTTCTGACACATACACCCCTCCCTTCTGGCCACCACTCCAATGGTCGTTACATGTTTCATACCTGTTTAGCCCTAGGTAAGATCCCCAGCATGGGAGCAATCTAACGATTGAAACAGGAAAATTATGAAAAATAACAGATGTCCTGTATGTCATTTCAGCACAATTCTAATCAACAACAACAACAACAACAACGAAAAAACCTTAGGACTGAGAACCCAGGTTCGAAATTTCCCCAAGACACCTGATGAAGGCTGGAGGGTATATCAGCCGAAATGTGGTGCTTGGCTGTTATTTGTGGCAGGCTGAGAAACTACAGTGAGACTCAAATTAGATACTGACAATCGACAAGTCCCTTAACCCCTTGGGGGTCGTTGGGGCGCTGCAGTCATGCAACGTATCTAAGGCGAGAAAGCCTGGTGAAGCTCATCTCTCTCCAGGCTAAACTCATTTCTACAGCTGAGTGGACTAAGGAAATGTGAAATGAAGTGTTTTGTTCAAGAACACAACGGATCACCAGGTCCATGGATCGAAACCGGGTCCATGGATCGAAACCGGGTCCATGGATCGATACAGTCGTGTATCCAACACCCTAACCGACGCATCTCCACTAGTGGTACTCATTGCTACAGCTGAGTGTACAGGAGCAACGTGAAGTGAAGTCTTTTGCTCATGAAAACCATGCATTGCCCGGTCCAGGATCGAAACCACACTCTTACGATCGTGAGTCCAACGCCCTAACCACTAAGCCACGCGCCTTCACTATTAGATATTGAGAGTACTAAATCTGAGTTCAAATTCGGATTATGGTGTCTGGCAAGACTCCACAATTTTCTACTGCCTAACTTCATCAGCAACGCAAGGCCCGAAATTCTTTCTGCAAGGATCGAAATTTTGTGGGGAAGGGGCCTGTCAATTACATTGACCCTAGTGTTCATCTGGTAATTATATTATCGACCTCGAAGAGATGAAAGCCAAAGTCGGCCCCAACGCAATTTGAACTCAGAACGCAAAGAAACGCCGCTACACGTTTTGTCCGACGCGATATACCCCTGTGCAACATTTCCATGACAAATTAGACATGTAAGTTGTGAAGCCACGATACAAACTGTTCCACTGCGCACAGGAATACGACACTTCATTGATAATACAGTTCCGTATTTAAGAGATGAGGAATTATGTACATTATTTACATTTGACGGATATTTGTCATCTTGTTTGTTGTTAACAAGTGTCTTGGGGAAATTTCGAACCTGGGTTCTCATTCCTGAGGTATTTTTCGATATTATTATTATTATTATTATTATTATTATTATTATTATTGAGTGAGAGAGCAGTGCATGCCATCAAAATGACACTGGGGTAAAATATACGAAGCCCAGTATATCCATCATGACTACCTGTCTGATAAGGGTACACTAGGCACATGCACCACAACCATATCTGCGCGACATGGTGATCTCATATCAAGATAAACAGCACATGACCTTGCAGGTGGGGCCCAGTTAGAATTTTGTTCTGGTCGAGTAGCCCATCCCGCTCAAAAGGTCCCTGAATAAGGGTTGTTTAAGGATGTTGAACGAAACACCCCTGTTTCCAAAGGTGAATTATTCAAACCCCAAAGAATCCCTCTCAACACATGGCTATGATGCTCCCCCACTACTTCTGCTCGTGATCAGAGATGCACATATCGTCAGCCACTAAGGGACATGCTCAACTGGTTACGGTCAAACAACTGACAAGCAAATCTGTGGTATTGAGCAGAATATTTGCTGTAGACAATCTTTTATACCAAGACAAAACAATGTACATGATAACACTTGCAATCAGTTAAGATCAGAAGCCATGAGAGCCACTGCCTGGTACTGCATATTATTATTATTATTATTATTATTATATTATTATTATTATTATTATTCAAGTCACTGCCTTGACAAAGCCCATGGGCATAGGGCGTAGTGATTAAGAGCGCGGGCTTCTAACCTCAAGATTCTGAGTTCGATTCCAGGCAGTGACCTGAATAATAATAATAATAATAATAATAATAATAATAATAATAATGATAATTACTTCGTGAAATAACTCCGTAAATATAAGTTTTTCTCAAAAAGGCTAAGAATAAAACATGTTTTATATGACACATTCTACCAGTGTCCGAAATTTGAAAGTGTTTAGTAACAAAAATTATTTTTTAAATCTGTCGGTCAAAAGGTAAAGATCCTTAGTTCAAAGTATTCATTAAGCATCTGTGTAATTAGATGAATTAAGACGTACCATGTTAAGTAGATGTGCGCTTGTTATTTACCATACGCATGCACACTCACACACATACATTGATGCATACATAAATATATAAAACAAACACGCATACATACATGCATACATATGTACGGACGTGCATACATGCACACATACATACATATGTACATGCATACTTACACACATCCATACAAACATACATGTATGCATACCTACATACAGACATATATAAAACGTATATGTAAACATACATACGTGTTACGTACGTTCATACATGCACGCATGCATACATACCTGTAACTTACATCCATACATACATATATACATGTATACATACACACATGTATACATACATACATACATACATACATACATACATACATACATACATACATACATGCATACATACATGCATACATACATCCATACATACATACTTGTATGTATACATAAAAATATAAAACACATGCAGACATACATAGATACATACATACATACATACATGTATACATACACATATGCATGCGTACAGTGGCGGACGGGGTCTAAAAATATTGGTTGCTAGGAGACTAAGGGGGCCCAAATGCAACTACAAGGGAGCCCACCCAATCTGTCTACAAACACAGCCAGGCTGAAATAATTAATGCATTCTTCCAGGAGTGAATAAAAAATTATCAAACTTGAGGGGATGGGCCCCTTAGATACTAACATGGGCCTCCATATATGGATTCTAATGGCGCAGGGGCCCACTTGCCATCGGGCAAGCTGGCAACCTGGTCAGTCCGCCACAGCATACATACATGACTACAAACCAGAAGTATTTGTCCAGTATAATCTATTTCTTTACTGTCCACAAGGGGCTAAACACACAGGAGACAAACAAGGACAGACAAACGGATAAAGTCGATTATATCGACCCCAGTGCGTAACTGGTACTTAATTTATCGACCCCGAAAGGATGAAAGGCAAAGTCGACCTCGGCGGAATTTGAACTCAGAACGTAACGGCAGACGAAATATCTATTTCTTTACTACCCACAAGGGGCTAAACACACAGGAGACAAACAAGGATAGACAAACGGATTAAGTCGATTATATCGGCCCCAGTGCGTAACTGGTACTTAATTTATCGACCCCGAAAGGATGAAAGGCAAAGTCGACCTCGGTGGAATTTGAACTCAGTCTGATCTAAGCTTATGATCCGTCGATGAAGCAACTCCTTGTATGTGGATGGAACTGGTGAATGCTGGATCGCCATCCTGTTGTGGATTTTTTTTCCTTACAAGTTTTTTTCCCCCGTTTTCATATTCGCTGTTTTTTTTTTTCTTTCTCTATTCTTCCGTCCTTTCTTTTGATAAAAGGCGAACACCCGAAATGTTACACATTTCCATTTCTATCAGTCGAAGCATGAAACTAATAACTATAACTTTTATTGTATTTTATCTTGTCGTTTGTGCTACGATTCTCGTGGTTTTATACATATGGGTACGCTTGCATACGTGTGTGCGTGTATGGGGTAATGTACGTGTGTGTGTGCTTGTAAGTGTGTATGTGTGTTTGCGTTTTTATTTTCTCTTTCTTCCTACCTAACCAATCTATCACTTTATTATCTCAAACTTTCCGTCAGTTTTTCTCGCAAAATCTCGCTCTGATGTAACTTACACCTTCCCACCGCCCTACTCCATTAAATAGTTTGTTTTTTTCTTTCCTTAACTCTTATACTCGGCTCAAACAAAACATTCACTTTTATCTTTTTCTTCCATTGGTTTTATCACTCAACTAACGGCACCAATCATAAGATACTTGTAGCAAACAACACTCGACATTGCCAGCATCACTGAATAAACAGTCAAATGATGAAAAGTCATGTCAATAGCGTTTGTGTAATGGCTGTCGTCTGCATATTGAAATCACTGCTGTTGTGGTTGTTGTTGCTGTTGTTGGTGTTATTATTATTATTATTATTATTATTATTATTATTATTATTATTATTATTATCAATATTAGTATTATTATTATTATTGTTGTTGTTAGTATTATTATATCTGATATAATAATTTGTCGTTTCTCATTTTTACTTTTGTTATTCGGCAAAATGATATCAATTTGGCGAGAAGATATTTTCTCAGAATTGTATTTGTTTATGATGATGTGGGTTGAGTGAGAAAAGGGGGTTTGAATAAAAAGAACATGAAGAGGAACAACAAGAACCACGATGACGACGACGATGACGACAACAACAAAAGCAACAACAACAGAATTAAAGATAGCCAAAAAATGACGATGAAGAAAATAACAGCAAAAAAAAAAAAAAGAAACAAGAGGAGGCGAAGAAGAAAGATGAAGAATAATGAATAACAACAACAATAATTACAACAATTAGAATAGCTGCAGCAATAATGCGGGGACAGCAATAATAACAGCAACAACAACAACAACGTAAAAAAAACCTGAAACAGGAAATTCACTAACAACAACTTCAATAATAATAGTAATCCTTCCTACTATAGGCACAACACCGGAAATTTTGGGGGAGGGATTAAGTCGATTCCATCGACCCCAGTACACCACTGGTACTTAATTTATCGACCTCGAAAGGATAAAAATGCAAAGTCGACCTCGGCGGGATTTGAACTCAGAACGTAAAAACAGACGAAATGCTACTAAGTATTTTGTCCCGGCGTGCTAACAAGTCTGCCAGCTCGCTAATCCTTTGTATAATAGGCACAAGACCTGACATTTGGAAGAGGAGGGTTAGTCGGTTACATAGACCCAAGTATTCAACTGGTGCTTATTTCATCGATCCCGATAGGATGAAAGGCAAAGTCGACCTCGGTGAAATTTGAGCTCAGAACTTAAAGACAGATGAAATGCCGCTAATCATTTTGCCCGGCGTGCTAACGATTCTGCCAACTCGGCGTCTTACTCTTTTACTTGTTTCAGTCATTTGATTGCGGCCATGCTGGAGCACCGCCTTTAGTCGAGCAAATCGACCCCAGGACTTATTCTTTGTAAGCCTAGTACTTATTCTATCAGTCGCTTTTGCCGAACAGCTAAGTTATGGGGGCGTAAACACACCGCCATCTGTTGTCAAGCGATGCGATTTTGCGGGACAAACACAGATACACATACACACACATACACACACATATATATAATATATATATATACATATATACGACGGGCTTCTTTCAGTTTCCGTCTACCAAATCCACTCACAAGGCTTTGATCGGCCCGAGGCTATAGTAGAAGACATTTGCTCAAGGTGCCACACAGTGGGAATAAACCCAGAACCATGTGGTTGGTGAGCAAGCTACTTACCACGCAGCCACTCCTGCGTGTAAATAATAATAATAATAATAATAATAATAATAATCCTTTCTACCATAGGCTCAAGGCATGAAATCTTTGGGGAGGGGGCCAGTCGATTTGATCGATCCAGTACGCAACTGGTACTTAATTTATCGACCCCGAAAGGGTGAAAGGCAAAGTCGACCTCGGCGGAATTTGAACTCAGAACGTAGCGACGGACGAAATACCGCTGAGCACTTCGACCGGCATGCAAACGATTCTGCCAGCTCGGCGTCTTAATAATAATAATAATGATAACCATAACAACAATAATAATGTCTACGTGTCTGGGGAGGTGCGTATATATGAAATTAAACTGCGCCCGGTGTGAAGTTCCATTTCGGGTGTCCTGGAGTTGGGGTGAAGGAGTGTAGAGTCTCCCCCTACTTACCCTTACTACCAGGTCCCTTCTGGCTTGGAACCTATCTGGTCCCCATCTATGGGTAAAGTAACATTTTCAGTGCTATACAAAACCGTGAATGCAACTCTTTTAGGAGAAAGATTCTCTGCCATAATTCTTGCTGCCAAAACAGTACCATCCATCTTGCAATGCGTGTCACTGGACCCTACGATGGTAACTGAGAGAAGGGGCAGTAATGTTGTACAAGCTTTTTCCACTTAAATCCAATCACATACAGGTGTGTTATTAGTCATTCCGCTTCTTAAATGTGAGAAAGCTATCATCTGACACAAAGAGGCAATCAGCATCATCATTATCATCATCATCATCAACCTATCTATCTTCGTATGCATGTATGTCTGTATGTATGTATTTATAAGTATGTACACACGTATTTATACATGTATGTTTGTGCATATACAAATGTATAAAGATATATATATATATATATATATACATATATATATTAGCTGTAAGACCTATTTATAAATGTTCTAAAATCTTCACAGCCTTGGTTTTTTTTATCTCATTCTGAAAAAGATTTTTTATATATACATACGCTGATATATGACCTACGTTGGACTCCTTATTCGCATAATCACCGAACTGGAGCTTAACTATGATCTATCCATAGCACTTACTCAGCATTACTGACCCCCTTTGGGTCTTATTGACACCATTACCTCTCATAACCTGTATATATATATATATATATATATATATATTATATATATATATATATATATATTACATGTGTGTGTGTGTGTATATATATATATGGTAGTGTGCGTATTGTTTTTTGTTCCACAAAGCCTGTGGAATTATTGTGTATAACATAATGTTACACTGTGTAACAATTTTTTTTCAGTCGTCTTTGGTCAGTAAGTGTTTTTTCTTATAAACTTCAATCTAGAAATCAAAGGAAATAAGTACTAGTCCTTTCAAACTTTGCTTTTGTGACCTGGACATCAATGTTTTGAAACTGGCTGATTTTCCATTACATTTCACACAGATTCAGCGTTTAGTTGCTGAAGCAGAAATATCATTATAGCAAATATTCTGCTCAATACCATAGATTTGCTCGTCAATTGCTTGACCTTAACCACATAAGCATGTTCCTTAGTGACTGATAATATGCGCGTTTCTGATCATGAACAGGGGTAATGGGCGAGCATCATAGTCACGTGTTGAAAGGAATTCTTTGGGGTTTGAATAAATGTAACAAAAGTAAAGTTTGAAGGAAATATTAGCCATTTTCCATACTTTACAGGGGTAAACAAATAAGAAATAAACGTTGCTACCCAAGGACAAAAATCATGTTGCACAATCTGATACAATCATGGTACACTTACGCTTGCATCATCTTGTGTTGATGCTCGGCGGAGTTTTATATAATATATATTTCTACAAGGCGCAGGAGTGGCTGTGTGGTAAGTAGCTTGTTTACCAACCACATGGTTCCGGGTTCAGTCCCACTGCGTGGCACCTTGGGCAAAGTGTCTTCTACTATAGCCTCGGGCCGACCAATGCCTTGTGAGTGGATTTGGTAGACCGAAACTGAAAGAAGCCCGTTGTATATATATATATATATATATGCGTGTGTGTGTTTGTGCGTCTGTGTTTGTCCCCCTAGCATTGCTTGACAACCGATGCTGGTGTGTTTATGTCCCCGTTACTTAGCGGTTCGGCAAAAGAGACCGATAGAATAAGTACTGGGCTTACAAAAGAATACGTTCCGGGGTCGAGTTGCTCGATTAAAGGCGGTGCTCCAGCATGGCCGCAGTCAAATGACTGAAACAAGTAAAAGAGTAAAAGAGTAAGCAACCAAAACTGTACTGAATGGAAGAGGTTCTGAACATTTTCAAAATAAAAATAGCGTACCACATATCGCTTTCATTGTTATCCAAGTTCATATATTTTCACGCATTAATTTAATGGATGTATTCTTAAAATTAACGCACGTGGTTATGATAATTGCCCAGGAAATCAAGCCCATTCTTTTTCCCCTTTAAAATCAAGTCCATTCTTTTTCCCCTTTAAAATCAAGCCCATTCTTTTCCCCCTTTAAAATCAAGCCCATTCTTTTCCCCCTTTAAAATCAAGCCCATTCTTTTTCCCCTTTAAAATCAAGCCCATTCTTTTTCCCCTTTAAAATCAAGCCCATTCTTTTTCCCCTTTAAAATCAAGTCCATCCTTTTTCTCCTTTAAAATGTGAATGATCTTGCCTTTGTTTTTTTCAAATTTAGATTTTAGTTTTGAGTTCACCAGTCTAGAATTCAAATATTCTTGGCCCAGGAGTACGTTTATAAATGTAAGAGTGATTTTTGTTTTCTTATTCAAGTTTTTGGAAATGGTTTTCCTTCAAGGATTTAAGTTACTGCCAGAAGCAAGTAATATAAAATTTAGTGGTTTTGAATAAATTCCATGCCTTTTGCATTCATTGCATCGTTTTGCTTTTCTCAGCGCTGTCTATTCCATAATGGTTTTGCTATCTCCTATTTTTGGGTTACCATATATGTTGCGATAATAAAGTGGGGTTGCTTTCGTTCTTATTTTTTTTATTAGCGGTTATGTTGCACATATCGGCTTTTAAAAATACTTTCTGCTTTCCTTATATGTCATTTCTCAAACATCTGTTGAAAAATTTACTATGAAGCTGTGTTTGTAATATCACTTTAAATGCATTCTACTCGAAATAGTTGTATAGTGTTACTAAGTTAGTGACTCTGTATAATCCAGGCAAATATAGCTGATGTTTATAGAATATCTGTTAAACTATTTTCTGGTAACAATGTGAGAGAAGTATAGGCCTATCAACTTATGAAACTTCGTTGCTATTTTCAGATGCGTTTATGCCATGTGGTGGATTATACCATATTATCTTCGGTTTATGTGATTAGTATATTTTAGTATGGTTTAGTCTATGTAATTCTATTTGTCGTTAAAACCACTTCTACTGTTGTCCCCATAGCCCTATTATTAGCATCACTGCTTTCCTTTTATTTTTCTTTCTCTATATAATTTATCACTCGCCAAGTCTAGCCATCTGGGGTGAAATATTTTAGATTTTAAATCCTCTCAGAAAACGTTTTCTTCCCTTCTAACTTGAATAACAATGTCAGTTAATTGAAGTTTTTCAACTTACTATATTACATACTTTGGCGACACACATATATATGCATATATATATGTGATGTATGTATATATATATATATATGTGTGTATGTATATATATATATATATATATATATATATGTGTGTGTGTATGTATATATATATATATATGTGTGTGTGTAGGTATATATATATATATATATATGCAATTGTATATATGTGTGTATGTATGCGTATATATCTGTGTGTGTGTGTTGTGTGCATGCTTGAGACGAAAGAGACACAGATAGAAAGAAAACAGAAAGGGGCCGAATGAGTGATTGGCCGAAGCCACAAATCGCTTACGCAAGATTTGACGTCATGGGATCGCGTTTAACGTCTCCATGGTGATTAGGGTCACGTGTGAAGAGGTAACCAACTAAATGTCATAGCGTCTCTTTATTGGATGCTGCAAATTGATAATTTTCTGAATCTGGACAAAAAATAAAATAAAATAAAATGAAATAAAAAATAAAAAATATAATTTTAATCTTGGTTTCCTACATTCCCTCTTCTTCTTCCTCATCTCTCCTTCTCTTCCTCCTCCTCCTCCCCTCCTCCTACTACTACCACCCACCAAAAGATGGTGGGATTGATTGAATGTTGACACAAGTAACCATGGTAATGATGGCGGTTATAGCAGCTGTGTTGCTGTTGTCGAGATTACTGACGGTGGCGGGGATGATGATGATGATGATGATGATATTGATGATGATGACGACTATGATGCTAACTGCCACTCCCGCAGATGTCACGGATGTCAGCAAGTGTTCCAGTAAGAGTGGTTGTAGTAGTAGACGTAATTGTGATGGCGCTAGTAGTAGTGGTAGTGGTAGTAGTAGTAGCAGCAGCAGTAGTAGAGTAGTAGTGGTAATACTAGTTATGGTAATAGTAGTAGTAGTAGTAGTAGTAGTAGTAGTAGTAGTAGTAGTAGTAGTAGTGGTAGTAGTAGAGTAGTAGTAGTAGCAGCAGCAATAGTAGAGTAGTAGTGGTAATACTAATTATGGTGGTAGTAGTAGTAGTGGTAGTAGTAGTAGTAGTAGCAGCAGCAGTAGTAGAGTAGTAGTGGTAATACTAGTTATGGTAGTAGTAGTAGTAGTAGTAGTGGTAGTAGTAGTAGTAGTGGTGGTAATGATGGTGGTAGTAGTAGTAATGGTGGTGGTTGTAGAAGTAGTAGTAGTTGTGATGGCTGTGGTACCAAGGATAATATTGCCATGAAAGTTAAACGTCCTGGTGTGGTATAGGCTGTAGTGCAGTGGTTAGAATGTAGGGCTGCATCATCATCACCATCATAGGAAATCATTTTTTAGTACAAGTGTACCTAGTGATGGCGCGTGGCTTAATGGTTAGGGTATTCGGCTCACGATATTTATTTCTCAGAAGGCGGTGAGCTGGCAGAAACGTTAGCACGCCGGGCGAAATGCGTAGCCGTATTTCGTCCGCCGTTACGTTCTGAGTTCAAATTCCGCCGAGGTTGACTTTGTCTTTCATCCTTTCTGGGTCGATAAATAAAGTACCAGTTACGCACTGGGGATCAATGTAATCGACTTAATCCGTTTGTCTGTCCTTGTTTGTCCCCTCTATGTTTAGCCCCTTGTGAGCAGTAAAGAAATAAGAATCGTTAGCACGCC
The DNA here is from genome assembly GCF_006345805.1 of Octopus sinensis. Taxonomy (NCBI): domain Eukaryota; kingdom Metazoa; phylum Mollusca; class Cephalopoda; order Octopoda; family Octopodidae; genus Octopus; species Octopus sinensis. The sequence goes on along the minus strand of NW_021833587.1, from coordinate 6,871 downwards.
GGGTGAAATGCTTATCGGTATTTCGTCTGTCGCTAGGTTCTGAGTTCAAATTCTGCCAAGGTCGACTTTGCCTTTCATCCTTTCGGGGTCGATTAAATAAGTACCAGTTACGCACAGGGGTCGATGTAATCGACTTAATCCCTTTGTCCGTCCTTGTTTGTCCCCTCTATGTTTAGCCCCTTGTGGGTAGTAAAGAAATATATATTTATTTCTCAGAAATTGTGATGTAAATAATAATAATAATAATAATAATAATAATAATAATTACAATACAGGCGTTTACGAATGCGACTTAAATGCGACAGTCAGTCACCATTCAGACAAGAGCTTCCGTTATAATTCAAAAGTCGTAAACAAAAAAATTATTCCCGACTAATGAGGTAAATGTCTAATTTAAGTTAACGGCGGCAGGGCCACATTAAAACTGATTATTATAAGCGGCAGCAACACTTCGTAAGTTTCACATCATTCGGGGGATGAGACTACGTGGCGGTCTAACAACCTTGACTATGAATCACAAGACCTCACTGTTCTAACCCTTCCACGTTCACATTACTCCGTCAAATGAAATTCAAAACAAAATATTCATGTTGTTTTAAATTTCACCATGTATTAATCTCAGCGTTCGCTTTTATTTATTTTCTAAAATCTTTGTTTTACTCACTGGACAGCGGCCATACTGGAGCAACGCCTTGAAAGATTTAAATCGAATAAATCTACCCATTACTTATTTTGCTTAAGTCGGGTACTTGTTCTATCAGTCTGTTATGCCGAACTGCTAAGTTAAGAGACGTAAACAAACCAACACAAGTTATCAAGTACTGATGGGGCACTAGTAACAGAAATTTAACACTGATACATACATACATGGATAGATAGATAGATTGATAAATAGGTAGATAGGTAGATGGATGGATGGATAGATAGATAGATAGATAGATAGATAGATAGATAGAGAGAGAGATAGATAGATAGATAGATAGATAGATAGATAGATAGATAAATAGATAGATTGATAAATAGATAGATAGATAGATAGATAGATAGATAGATAGATGATGGATAGATGGAGAGATAAATTGATAGATAGATAGATGGATAAATATATATCTAGATAGATGGATAAATAGAGAGATGGGTGGATAGATAGATAGATAGATAGATAGATAGATAGATAGATAGATAGATAGATATCACCATTTATTTTCTCCCCTATTTGCCTATCTGAGTAATTACTTCAGTAAAAACAAATCTATATCATTTGGTTATACCATTTAAATATTTTAATTTTATTTTTATGTTACCTGTTATTTCATTTTTACTTTAACTTTTTTTTTAATTATTATTACTGTGTCTAACTCAAGCATAGTGTATTTCTTAATTATAATAATAGCAGCACAATATATCTTTCTCCCGATGCATATCTCTCACTGACGAAATCAATGTAATTTTGTCCGGTTCCGAAAGTCCATACATTGTGCATTTAAAGAATGAATCTTATGTGTGTGTTTAGAGTTGATTTGTTGACGTAATCATAATGTTCTGGTGATCTGATGCGCTAGCTTTCTTTATTTGCATTAATTTGTGAGTATACAATGCTGAGCATACATATTAATGCAAAACACGTATGCATAATTTCTTCCATATTGAAATCAATTGTTCATGAAAAGGTTGCGAAACGGCTGTAATCTTACAGATAATCACGTGGTTAAATAAATACATATACATCTCATATCTCCTAACCTGATACACACACACACACACACACACACACACACACACACACATACATACATACATATAGTAGGAATTTACAAAAAAAAAGATGAAAACGGCTGTGTAAACAACAAACAGATGTATTAGTTTAACGC
>NW_021833586.1:75000-78846 GCF_006345805.1 Octopus sinensis | reverse complement strand
TGGCAACAGACAAAAGAAATTGGTGGTATATATTTAGATGAGTAAACGCTTTTCGTATGTAATTTGCTTGAAATCAATTAAAGCTTGAAAAAGAAAAAAACATCATGGTGAAGATGGTACATACATACTTGCATATATGTAAAATATATATTGTATATATATAATATATTATATATATATATATATATATATATATATATATATATGTATGTATGTATATATATATTACATATTTACATCGATGTGTGTGTATATATATATACATATATAAAATATATGCATATATACATACATATATGTACTTACCTATATCTATATGTATATATACACGCATATATGGGTACAGGACACCAAAACGTCGAACACAATGAGAAACAAAATAATAAACACAAAACCAAGGAACTGGACATTTTTCTTAAACAACGAAAAAATAGAGTACATGACAAATAACACAAGGAAAATTCCCCTTCTCCAGTCGCCATAGTTTCATCTACTCTGCGTTACGAAGGTAAAAGCGAGACACGACTTCGTTGAAACAGTCCTCCCCGCAAACGCAGATTAAATAAAATTTGCGATTTTTTTGCGGAGGGGTAAAAATGGTAACAAAAACAGGACAGCAAAGACAGTAGAAAATATAAACAGTAAAAGACAGGACAAGGAGAATAACAGTAACACAAACATTGTCAGCAAGCTGCAATAAAAGAGACACCTTGAGGAGACACCAAGATTGTGGGTGAATGATTATAGTGTTTGGTTGATACTTCTAGCCTGTGAAGAGACCACGTACAAGTCTTGTTCGATGCCCCTATTCTAATCATTAAGTATTCTTTTAGCTATATAACTGTCAATTTGTATTTTAAGTTACAAATACCGTTGACAATTACTTTGGATTTATTGTTGGTTAACGTAGCATTGAACAGCGAAGACATGTTTAAGGGTGTGAATGACATAAAATAAAGGGGGAGAGAGAGAGAGAGAGAGAGAGAGAGAGAGAAGAGGCAGGAATAGCAGGGCAATAATAAGAAAAAAATGGCGGCGGCGAACGGAAGTGGGCAATGATTGGAGGTGATAGTAAGGAGCTGGCAATAAAATTGAAATAAAAGGGAGCAGAGTGTTGAGATATATCTGATAGTAAATGACAGACAAATAAAATACACAGTAATATAACGATATAAACATAAAGTACGATAGATGAGCAGATGGTACGATATATGGTTTGTATGGGGGGAGGGGGGCATGTATTTATTCGTCTGTTATTTTTATTCTCTTTACTAGATTCAGTCATTGGACGGCAGCCACGCTGGGACATCACCTTCAACGGTTTGTCGAACAAATCGACACAAGAACATATTGGTTCTTTTTTTTTTTAACCAGGTACTTATTCTATATGGTTTCTTTTGCCTGTCAACAGCTAGATTACTATGAAGTAGAAAAACCAACACCGGTTGTCAAGCGGTGAAATGGGACAGACACATACACACATATACACACACACACGAACACACACATGTATACACATACATACCTACATATATATATGAGCGTGTGTGTGTGTGTGTGTGTGTGTGTGTGTGTGTATGTGTGTGTGCGTATGTGTGTGTGCCGACGTGGCTGTGTGGTAAGAAGCTTGTTTCCCAACACATGCTTGCGGGTTCAGTCCCCATGCATAGCAATTTGGTTGAATGTCTTCTTCTGTAGCCTCGGGCCGACCAAACCTCTGTGAGTGAATTTGGTAGATGGAAACTGAAAGGGAGCACTTCGAGTATTTATATATATAATATATATATAATATATATATATATATATATATTATATATGTATATGTGTGTATGTATGTATGTATGTATATATATATATGTATGTATGTGTATATATATAAATATAATATATATATACATATATATATATACATATGTATTATGTATATGTATATATACATATATATGTATATATATATATATGTACATTATATATATAATATATATATATATATATATATATATATATATATATATATATATGTGCATATATTCATAGATATATGCGCCGGATTTCTTTCACTTTCCGTCTACCCAATCTCCTCACAGGTCTTTGGTCGGCCTGGGGCTATAGTAGAAGGCACTTACCAACGGTTCTTGTGTGTCATAGCCGCAGCTCATTTAGCCTTTTATATTTTTATTCTTCCATAGCTTTGCATTAGGATTTACTGATGTGTGTGTGGTTTTAAAACGATGAGCAGAAACGCCCACATTGTATAATCTATACGTGCAGATGCACATAAAAAACATATACATCGTTTTAATATTGAAATAACAAGCAAAAAAAGTAAAGTGCTTGAAGATTTATTCGGTAAGTAGGAAAGGAGAACATTTGTTACTGTATATAGTTAGTACTTTGTCACAGGAATTCACACACACCCGTATAGATAACTAGCAGTATCGCCCGGCGTTGCTCGGGTTTGTAAGGGAAATAACTATATAAGCATTTTTAGAGATGTAAAGTATAATAGCCATCTCAATATGGCTAACCACAAATCGGGGGGGGGGTGTTACTGTAGCTTTTTACATTCTAAGATTTAATAATAAATTTTTAGAGAGTTACTTCCCTTATATATGCCCAAAATGCTTAAAAATGGGAAAATTGATGGTAATTTTTTTTTTATCGTAGACTCATCGTAGACGCGCGCTAATACCCAGAAGGGCTCGATATGAATCACGACTATAAGATACCCGCTTTGGTTTAAACTGCACCGCAAAATGTGTGGGAGTAGTTAGGAATCTAAATCGTAGGAGACAGACAGCACACAACCTTACTTTTATATATAAAGATATGTACATACATAGGCGTAGGAGTGGCTGTGTAGTAAGTAGCTTCCTTACCAACCACATGGCTCATTCCCACTGCGTGGAACCTTGGGCAAGTGTCTTCTACTACAGCCTCGGTCCGACCAAATCCTTGTGAGTGGATTTGGTAGACGGAAACTGAAAGAAACCCGTCGTATATATGTATATATATATGTATGTATGTGTGTGTATCTGTTTGTGTGTATCTGTTTGTGTGTCTGTGTTTGTCCCCCCAACATCGCTTGACAACCGATGTTGGTGTGTTTACGTCCCCGTAACATAGCGTTTCGGCAAAAGAGACCGATAGAGTAAGTACTAGGTTTACAAAGAATAAGTCCTGGGATCGATTTGCTCGACCAAAGGCGGTGCCCCATGGCCACAGCCACATGACTGAAACAAATAAAAGAGAGTAAAGAGTAATACATACATACGTACAAACATACATACATACATACATACATACACACACACACACATACATACATACATACATGCATACATGCATGCATACATACTACATACATACATACATACATACATACATACATACATACAAGCATACATATGTGTTTAAGTATTCATTCACACATAATAAGTATATGTGTAAGAGTGTGAGTGTGTGTTATTCGTCCATATAAACGTGTATATATTCAGATGTGCGTGCCTGTGGTTATAGGTGCACGTAGATATGCGTAAGAGTGCGTAATTATGTATGCATTTACGTTTATGTTTGTGCGTGTATTCATGTCAGTACATGTAGATGCGCATGTATGTTTCAACTCATTTAGGCATGTATGTGTTTATGCATGTGTATGAATGCATGTGTGTGTGTGTGTGTGTGTGAATGTATTTGTGAGTCTGTCCGTGTATGAATATGTCTATTTGTATGTGTGTGTATGCATGTATGTATGTATGAGTGCGTGTGTATGTGCGTGTGTGTATGTGCGTGTGTGTATGTAATCACTATATTCCAGTTGGATGCCTCGAATGATACTTCTTTACA
>NW_021833586.1:57500-67500 GCF_006345805.1 Octopus sinensis | reverse complement strand
ATATATATATATATATATATATATATATATATATATAATCTATATATATATATATATGTATATCTATATATATAGATATATTATATATATATATATATATATATATATATTATATATATATATTCCTTACTTGTTTCAGTCATTAACTGCGGCCATGCTGTTAATTTAGTACCTCTGGTGGAGTTTACTGATACTTACTGATGTTTAATATATAATACTTCCAAAATGAGGGGCAACACGAGTTTTGCCTTGGCTGATCGCGCTTTTCGAGATATCTGTATATGTATATGCATATTTGTACCGATGTATATATATAATATATATTATATTTAAGCATACGGTCCCTATGCTGAGAGTGGATTTCGTGGAAATGTTATAGATCCTGATCACATCGTACCAACAAAACTACGACCAGACATTCAGCTTTTCTCAAATTCCACCAAACAGACGATCATGTTGGAATTGCCTGCGCCTTAAGATGGGAATTGGTTTGTATGATGAAGCTGGTAGAGCAATGCAAAAATCGAGACGATTAGGCACGTTGCGTTGCGGCGATTGATGTAGGCTGCCAAGGTTTTGCGAGATACTCATTATGTAAAGGTCATAGAAGGATTGGGGTACTGGTTGTAAATTCCATTACAGAAAATGCAATGAAGGCTGCTAGGAGTCTTTGGATAATGTGGACTGACCAGTGGTTTGCTGCTATTGGGAAACAACTTGGAGCTTCACCTCTGTTTAGGTCAACTGGTAGGCAGGGCCCGATGTTGAAAGACCCGAAACCCCTGTAAAACCCTAGAAATATTACTGCGGCTGCATTCCAGAGCATTAGCGAGATGTATTTTAACGATAAATATATGTATATGTAAACAATGAGGATTGAGTGGGAACAAAAGTGATGGTGAAAGAAAATTTATAAAGAATGAGTGAAATTGGGTGAGATAGAAAAGCTAAGGGATATAAAGTGCGCGTGCGTGTGTTGTATGAGTGAATATGTACGTGTGGAGCTGGTGCGGCTCATATCAAGCTATTATCATTATTTTTATTATCAACACTTTATTAATATTTGATTTATAATGCCTCTGTGTGTGTGTATATATATATATATATATATATATCTCTATATATAATATATATATTATATATATATATATATATATATATATATATATATCTCTCTCTCTATATATATATATATATATATATATATATTATATATATATATATATATATCTATATATATATATTATATATATATATATATATCTATATATATATATATATATATATATATGTATACATATATGTATGTGTGAGTGTTCGTATATGTACACACACACAGATACATCCATACATAAATATATACACGTGTACATACATATTTGTGCATTTGTGTGTGTGTGTGAAGTCAATGAGGTGACATATTTATTGTTTGCTTATGATAGTGGAAAGTAATAAAAGTCATTGCTACCAGCATGACTATTACCGTTTTATAGTTTGGAGGATGTGCTTTTGCATATATGAGTGCGCGTGCGTATAACTGTGTGTGCGTGCGTGTGTGCGTATGTATATGTACATGTATATATATATATATATATATATATATATATATATATATATATATGTATGTATGCATTTCTATACACAAACAACCAAATGTACACACACTCGCACAACTATATTTGTATGTATGTTAATTGTTTATATGAGTGTGTGAATGTGTATGTGTGTATGTATGTATGTATGTGTGTGTGTGTGTGTGTGTGTGATGGTATGTGACTAGAGTACCAATCCCGTCCAATACATAACTCGACACTGGAGATGACAACAGAAGCTAATGGGAGTCATTAAATGTAACACCTCATTGAGCGGGTCACTAACACACAAATGGATCAGTTCCATGCAAATCCCGACGGGACATGCTTCCTCTCAACATAATATATGATAATTTATGTAAAACTAAAGGTTTATGAGGGCCCTGATTTGAAATTCCACTTCATATATAACCTGAAATCTGCATGTTATGTTTTTGAAAAATGTTGTCTTTTCTGTCGCTGCTGCTGTTGCTGTTGAGCGAAGCGGTCTTCGTGGGAGAAGTCCGAAACGTGGCCCTTTGCTATTCGTATTTGCAGGTCAACCCCCGACACCGAGAGCATCGCCGGATGGATGAATGCGCATCCAGGCTCAGCGTTTGCGTAGGAAGTCGGGGACAAGAAACAGGAAGAAAGAGTAAGAGAAAGTTGGAGCAAAAGAGTACATCATGGGTCGCTACCACCCCCTGCCGGAGCCTCGTGGAACATTAGGTGTTTTCGATCAATAAACAAACACAACGCCTGGTCTGGGAATCGAAACCGCGATCCTCCGACCGCGAGTCCGCTGTACTAACCATTGGGCCATTGCGCCTCCACTTTCTGTCGCTGCTCTAAAAAGGCCTCTGTTCCTCATAGTTGGATGAACCCTAGACCGATTCAATACTATGCCCTCTGTTCATCGAAGTTTGCTGATCGCGTATTTCTGTCACTGAGCTACCCTCGACTAATTCGCTAAAATAAAAAGTCCCTGTTTTCTTGCAGTTGCTGTTCTCGTAACGCCAACACTCAGACACCCTCCACTGACTCACTACTATAAAATCCTCTGTTGCTTGGAGCTACCTGGTCTCATACCTCTGTCTCACAGTTTCCCTCGAGTGACTTGCTGCAATAATGCCCCATTTTACTTGGAGATTATTTGGTTCCGTACCCCTGTTTCTCGGATTTCCTCGACCTATCCGATACTATACTAGCCGCTGTTCCTCGGAGATTTCTGGTATTCTACTTCCGTCTCTCAGCTACCCGCCACCGACACGCTTATATAAAATGCTCTATTATCTAGAATTGGTAAGTCTCGTACCTCCGCCTCTCGTTCACTGCCGACCAGTTCCTATATTAGCTTCTGTTTCTCGGGGCTCTTCTGGTTTCGAATCTTCACTACTCTGATACCCTTGACCAGCTCGAGGATCTTTTCGGTTTGGCTGCAACACCAATTCTGTTCGAATTGATGTCATATTCAATGTAATGATACGCTTATGTAGGCTAATGAATGACGTGAAAATCATTTTCGCTATAAATTAAGAAATAAAGAATTATTAGCAATTAATTAAAAAAAATTTTGGTACTTTTAGCCAATCGTAAGCCATCGACATATTCATGCCTGTTTCCATAGTAAGAAGCGGAACAGAGAACTCTTTTGTCTGCAAGAAAGCGCGTGTTGACAAATATATTGAAACCACTTTTTGACGCTCTGTTCTGTTAGAAATTTTACTATTTGATTATGGCAGCAAGCTCCGGTAACCTCGCTTCTGTGGTGGAAGCAATAAGAACAGAGGAGGTTACTGTGTCGTACCTATAAGAAAAGGGTGTTATAACCGAAAGAAAATTATGTAAAAGGAAGCAGTATGTTATGTGTACAAAAAGACGTGGCGGGAAAATGCACTTGTGATGCTCACACCAAGAATGCATGGTGTCTGTGTCAGTGAGGAAAGACACATGGTTTGAAGGTGGTACCCTTCCTCCTAGGACTGTAGTGCTTTTCCTTTACTCATGGGTTAAGGAATTGACATCAGTCCATCCATCCATCCATCCATCCATATATATGTAATTCAATTCGCCCTTAGTCGAAATACCTGCACAAATTATTTGTTTACAGGGATCAAATAATTGTGCTATACATTCGTTCACTCCTATCAAATTGACGCTGCCTGAACCAAGTGTACAGGTTGCAACACTTCAGCTGTTGATATGATCGAAGACCAGCATGAGATGAAGATTTTTGCTCAAGAACACCACGCACTACCCTGTTCAAGAATTCAAATCAGAGTCTCGCATTAGTGAGCGCAACACCCCAACCCGAGGAGGTTTTGTCCGAAGAGTCTTTATCCGGTGGGGTGGGGTTGTCCGGATCACATATATGTAAAAGATCGCGTTTATGTTCCACTGCTACCACTCACCTTCGATGTACCCTCAAGAAAATATCACATACGGTTAGGTCTGGAGATCTCGCTGGCCAAGCACAAAGAGTGTCTGGGAGGAATTCTTTTACTGCATTGATATTGCCCGTGCTGCAGGTGGTGGTCACATTGAAAACTTGTAAGAGAGGAAATAAATGTTGATTGTGAGTTACCTGGAGTTTTCTATTGCTTTCCCTTATTGCATAATGAAATCGGTTCATTCTTTTGAATAGCCCTGTATATCCGTCCATTTAGTTTAATTTGGGGAAAAGACACTTAATGCTCTCTTATAAGTTTATATGTTTCTTGTCGGCTATTACCTGTTAATTCCATTTCCCGGGGGCAATGGCATGGGTTGACCCGTGGAACTCCTTTCAGCTTAGGATAAATATATTATGATAGCCCTTTCGACAATGGGCATAAGGCCTGAAAGTTGGGCGACGGGGTAGTCGATTACATCGACCCCAGTTCGTAACTGGTATTTATTTAATCGACCCGAAAGGATGAAAAGCAAAGTCGACCTCGGCGGAATTTGAACTCAGAAAATAGCGGCAGATGAAATACCTACACACAGAGGGGACAAACAAATGGATTAAGTCGATTGTATCGACCCCAGTGCGTAACTGGTTCTTATTTAATCGATCCCGAAAGGAGGAAAAGCAAAGTCCACCTCGGCGGAATTTGAACTTAGAACGTAACGGCAGACAAAATACGGCTACGCATTTCGCCCGGCGTGCTAACGATTCCGCCGGCTCGCCGCCTTTATGAATATAATATAATAACAATGATAACTTGCAGATGGAAGTTCATAGGCTTTATCAATGCAGCACAACCTATGTTTCTACACCTCACACGATCATTTGGTAACAATTTTTCGTATTAAAATTACCTCAGAACAAGCCCAATTCAGTTAATAATAACCGGGTTACTAAAACTATGTTTATAAAATAACAATATTTTTAAATGATAATTCATTGAAAGCTGAACTCGGTGGAATTTGAACTCACAATGGATATAACCGAAAGAAATGCCGCAGTTTATCTAAGAAATAATATGAAAATACTATCGTCTATGAATTCTTAGCTACGAGATGGTCAATGTGCGTAATAGGTATCTCTTTTTGCGTCCTGAGTTCAAATTCCTCCAAGGTCGACTATCTCTTTTATCCTTTGGGTGTCAACAAGTTAAGTCCTATTTATTCACTAGGGTCGTTCTAATCCACCCCTCTCACAAACTTTAAGGCCTTGTATCTTTAGTAGAAAGGGTTATTAGTGTACCAGTATAAACGTATAGCATTTAGTTTCGTCCCTTTACGCTCTAGGTTCGAATCCAGCTAGGCTCCACTTTATATTTTGTTGTTTCGGGGTGGATAAAATTCAACTGTCGAAATCTCTCACTCACCCCTTAGAAGAAAAAATTTTGGCCTTGTGCCTATGTTCGAAAGAAACCATTATCGTTGAAACGCATTTTCTTGGTGTAGTCTTTCTGTTATTTATTTGTATATTTATTTATTTATTTCGAAAAATTGCGAGGAGCCATTTAGTCGAACGTAAAGGGTTTTTAGGGGACAGGTGTAGGGGTTTTGGTAGTTGATATAAATCTTTCACAGGCAACGGGTAACATGATATGACGGCTATGAGAGAGGGCTAGACATATACATACATACATACATACATACATACATACATACATACAAATATATATATATATATAATATATATATATATATATATATAGAAAGAGAGGGAGAGGGAGAGAAAATAAACTTAACACCAACCGTAACAACCACGCTCCCTGTTGATCACAGAGACCCATGAAATCCGGTTAAGGATCAGTTGATAAGGAAGCGAAATGGAGTAGGTGGCGGCGTCGGCGATCGTAGTGGTGGTGGCAGCAGTAGTGATAGTGGTGGTTATGGTGTTGGCTTATGAGAAATAAGTGAGAAGAAGGGGAAACTCTTAAAGAGGTTCTAAGGGTGTGAGTTGAAACAGGTTAGATGGATGTGGATGAGAATGATAGAGCGGAGGGAGAAAAGGGTGTTTGTTTAGATGGGCTTGATAGAGATGGCAGCGGGGGAGGTGGAGAGGGGAAAACAGAAGGAAGTTGGTGGGGTTCCGAGGCGGCAGAGAGAAAATACTGTTGATGTGTGCTAGCAAGCAGCGAACAAGTAGAGAGACTTTTCACAATTAAGTCTCCTTTGCAGTCGGTCAGTATATCGTCAGCTGACCACTTAGTGAAAAGGGCGTCCAAGCGTGTCTGGCTCTTTCACTGGAATGGATACGTATCGTAGTCTTTTGATCTTTGCCGCCTGGTCATTTGAAAACATTTGAATCTCATTTTTGTTTCTGATAAACTATGGTGATATATTTATTTATTTACTTTTATTTGATATGATTTTTGGTGAACAATAGCGTCGTGATTGATAGTAACTTTTTTATGGACTGTTTACAGGCTTCCAAACTTTGATTCATTGCATTTCGAAACTGCATGAGCACACGACCACTTAAAAGATAGAAGCCACATTAGCCTGTGTATGTATGTATGTATGTATGTATGTATGTATGTATGTATGTATGTATGTATGTATGTATGTACGTATGTATGTATGTATGTATGTATGTATGTGTGTGTGTATGCGTGCATGTGTGCGTACGTATGTTTTTTCTTTTAGTTTAATTTAAGTTCTTGAGAGAGTTCAAGCCGTTCTCTACACAAAGCAAGACATTTTGAGTTAAAAGATTTCCCCGTGTTTGCAAATATGAGACTGAGTTGGTGTGTTGACTGAACTATCGATGCATACACCTAAGTGTGTGCATCTATTCACATAAGAATCTCACATGGAGAATTTTCCCATTGTCTTACAAATCTTCACTGTGACTCTAACAGACTAGAGTTGGAGAATCTGCTTCAGTTCCTTATGTTCGTTGTGAAAGCGAGTATTTCTAGGTTTTTGTGCAAATTTGTTGGTATATAACCTAATGCATCTATGATAATGGCATGTATGTCCGTACGATGTATATATAAAAAATATATATACACTTGCATGCATATATTTTTTATTTGTGCGCCCTTTTCAAACCTAGCAAGGCTCATGGACCCAGTTTCCCGGTTTCTGTGGCGTATGTGTTCGCCCGAGCTGCAATGGGACGCCAGTCCATCGCAGTCCATATATATATAGACACATACATTCATAAACACATATATACATAATATGCACACATATTTATGTACATACATATATACATATACAGATTTTCAAACCCAAGACCAATTCTCATGTATACGTATATATAAGAGAATGAACGACTTGAATAGCAGGTACCTGGGTTCAAAATCAACAGCAGCAACAACAACAAATAAGTTATATTTGAAGCGGACTCAACGATGATTCGAAAGTTTAAACTTCTCTTCCTTAGAATGAATCATGCGAGTTTGAGGTTTTCACTCTTTTCTTACGATATTTTTTTATTATATTGTGAAATATATGAGGTTGTTGACTTTATTCATTTTCTAATATAATTTAATTAGTGGGCCCTGTGAGTTTGGACCCCTCATTCCTTTCCTAACGTACTTTAATTATTGTGAATTATGTACATTTAGGACTCGCAAAAACTTTTCCAACATATTCTGATTAAAGAGTGAAGTATGGAAATTTGGATAAGAGTATATACCGTTTGGAGAAGTAGCACTTAATGTTTCTGGACTGAGCTTTTACCAAAAAAAAAAGGCAAAAATAAACCAAAAAAAACAACAAAAAACAATGACAGCAGGATATTGTCCTTTTATGCCGATGTACCTAATAAAAGAAGATTTGATTTAAACAACTGAAAAAGTCATTTCTTTCAGAGAAATAGTCTATTCCAAATCATCATATTCTTTCGCTCTCCGCATGATAGTACAAGTACTGTACATGTTCTTGTTGCTTGTTAGTCATGGGATCTCACAGCAGAGATTCACTGTAAATGAAATGCAATCGCAATCTCGCGATACCATCCAGCATCTCATTGACCGTCATGAAGACTCACAATACGGAGATAAAGAAAATTTAGAAATCATGCATGTATGTATGATGACCGGTAATAAAATCGTAGGAAAAAAAGTCACAGTAATAAAGTGACAAATTTTGGTGAGGAAAAAAAGTCACAGGAAAAAAAGTTACGATTAATTTATGGTGATCGGTAATAAAGTCACAGGAAAAAAATCATAATTCATTTATAGGATCCAGACAAAACCCCCTCGGATCTCCCCAACCCTGGACAAACTCCTGTGACATTTTTTCCTGCGGCTTTTTTACCGTGACTATTTTTCCTGTGACCTTTTTTACTTGTAACATTTTTTACCTCGATTCGTACGTATGTATACCAGCATCAGTGGAGGCGCAATGGCCCAGTGGTTAGGGCAGCGGACTCGTGGTCATAGGATCGCGGTTTCGATTCCCAGACCGGGCGTTGTGAGTGTTTATTGAACGAAAACACCTAAAGCTCCACGATGCTCCGGCAGGGGATGGTGGTGATCCCTGCTGTACTCTTCCACCACAACTTTCTCTCACTCTTACTTCCTGTTTCCGTTGTACCTGTATTTCAAAGGGCCGGCCTTGTCACTCTCTGCGTCACGCTGAATATCCCCGAGAACTACGTTAAGGGTACACGTGTCTGTGGAGTGCTCAGCCACTTACACGTTAATTTCACGAGCAGGCTGTTCCATTGATTCGGATCAACCGGAACCCTCGTCGTCGTAACCGACGGAGTGCTTCCATCCATACCAGCATCAGTGATTTTGTCTTCGTATTTCAGAAACATTCCTGATGAAGTAAATTTTAACTCAGTTAACTAAATTTAAATCAGTTCACAACTAAAACTAATATTTATGCACTTTACATTATCCATTTAGCAATGTTCTCGTATGATTTATCGAAACAGCTGTAGGAAAAAAGAAAGTATTGTGTGTTTTCTATTCTTCGTATAATATATACATATACAAGTGTTAAGGAATGGAGTTGATAAGATCTGGGCTACATATGTTCCATAGCGAGTGGAGCCTCAGAAGAGTTAAATATCCAAGCGGAGTGTATAACACAGGTTCATCTTCAGGCCAATGATACAAAGCCAATCATACACACACACACACACACACACACACAACACACACATATGCAACGTTTATTTTTGAAAGTAGTGGTTTTCTGATTGCAGCCCTCCTGTGAAATCCAGCTTTGTGCAGCTCCCGGCAAACAGTTTTTGTGGAAATTGGGTTCTCGAGGTGATTATTAAGCTCTGCAGTAATTTTGGGCTCTGTACTTTTGTGATCCTTTCTAACAATTCGCGTAAGAGTCCGACGGTCCGTATCTGAAAGTTTTGTTTTGACGAGGAGGTTTTTCCCTTTTTCTCAAAGGGCTGTCATTACTTTCGAGACAGTACTTCTTGATACACCAAACATTTTGGTTGTTTCGTTACGCTAGCGCCTGCCATAAAAGCACCATTAATTCGACTTCTTTGAAAGTCCGATATATCTGTCATTTTAATGAATTTTAATTCCCTTTTTCTGATGATATCTTAAAAGAAACAGCAATTTTAGCAAAACATATTAAGCAACACTAATAATAGTAAATAAAAAAACATAAAAATAAACAGGCTTTTGACGGTTTTATAGATATTTCAAAATTAGGATGCTATGATGCTAGGTATTTCTGTTATTTTGTCCAACCCCTGTATATATATATATATATATATATATATATATATATATATATTATATATATATATATATATATATATGTATATATATATATATATATATAATATATATATATATATATATATGTATGTATGTATGTATGTATGTATGTATGTATGTATGCATGTATGTATGTAAGTGTTTGTATGTATGCATGTATGTATGTATGAATGTATGTATGTACGTATGTATGTATGTAAAGGTATGATCCAAGAATCAAAGTGTAGGAAGTTAGTAAGGTTCGAGAAAACCGTAGAAGGATAAAAAAAAAACTTCACGAACAAT